>NC_056748.1:802964533-803047033 GCF_019279795.1 Protopterus annectens
GAACAGCAGTACTATTCATCGACATATATTCAGCTGTGAAAAGAACCCCATGTTGTTGTTTGTCTCAATGAATTTCTATGGCAGATTTTAGAATTAGCTTCCCTTGTTGTGTCTTTCTCCTTTTCCTGGTTAGGGGTCGCTACAGCGGTACTCCGGTCCGCTAATGATTGGCAGTAGATTTTTACGTGCCGAGTTGCCAGCTCTGATGCACTAATTTCATGATTTAGATTTTCTAACTATACAGCTTCATTATTTTTAAGACGGTGAGTGAAGAGCACGTTCAGGTTATCTTTTATCTCCACAAGTCCTATTCCTTCCTTTCCTAATGTGCAAAATATTTTATACGTTTAGTTTTGTTGATGTAGGTATAAATGACTTATATTTAGTGTTTTCCTTGCCATGGAGATTCCCCTGACATGCACCTTTTGATCAACAGTTTTAATATGGGTTGGATTCTTTCAGAATTTTAAGGATATTTCCTAGAACTTGTATGCGTTTTATTTTTGTGTTATACAGTTTCATTGTTATATTTTTACACTACAGTAGTCTGACATTTATTTTACCTTGAGTTTTAGTGGAACACGTTTGATTATGTAGGTATTAGTATAATGCAGATTGTACCTGCGGTAGTGGTGCTGCGTTAGCGTTGTCGCCTCACAGTAAGACGATTCTCAGCTAGAGCGTCTTCTGTGTGGAGGCATGCGTGAATGGGTGTGCCTTCGTTGAAGGTTGTGCGTCAGGGCTGGTAACTCAGCACGTAAAAATCCCCTACCAAACATTAGCGGACCGGAGTTCCGCTGTGGCGACCCCTAACCGGGATAAGCCGAAAGACACAACAAGTATAATGCAAATTGTAATTAAGCTTTCTGTTATGCTTGCAATATTATCTTTGACTGTTTCTAGTTAAATAATCCTCATTTCAAATTATTTTGGTGTCACTAGATGTAATTTTGATTTGAAACTTGAAAATGTTATGATCAGAATCCATTTCAGGCATGCTACATTTGAGAAAGATATGATAGGATAGACAGGAAAACGTCTTTTAACAATTTGTTCAAAATGAATGAGTAAAGTTTAACCAGCTAACATTTTTAAACAGTGTAGAGGTTTCCACCCAGAGTGTGCCTCAAACAATCTGGATTTAAATGGCAGCCTAGATATTTTATAATATAGTAAAGCAGAAAAAGATGAGAATGCATAGCTAATGCAGATGTGTCCATGCCAGGGAGTGAGCTCATGGAAGATCACCTTCAACAACTGCTACAGATTTGTCCATCCTGGGGGAGTGAGCTGGTAGATGAACAACATGAACAGCTGATGCAGACTTGTCCACTCCAGAGGAAGGAGCTGGTGGAAAATAATCATGAAAAAATGGATGCAGACTTGCCCATCATGGAAGACCACCACGAACAGTTGATGTAGACTTGTCCATCCTCAGGAAGGGATCTGGTAGAACACCATGAATAGCTGATGTATGCTGTCCATCTTGGAAGACAGAGCTGGTGGAAGACCACCGCAAACAGATGAGGATTTGTCCACCTTGTTGCAGGGAGCAGGTGGGAGACAGTCATGAACAGCTGATGCTGACTTGTCCATCCCTGGAAGGAAGTTGGTGGAAGACCACCATAAACAGCTGATGCAGACTTGTCTATCATGGGAGAGTAAGCTGTTGGAAGACCACCATGAGCAGGGGATGCAGGGTTGTTCACTCCTAGGGAGGGAGCTGGTTGAAGACAGTTATAAACATCTGATGCAGACTTGTCCATCCTGGAGGAAGAAGCTGGTGGAAGTCCACCATGAACATCTGATACAGATATGTGCATCCTGGGGGAGGGAGCTTGTAGAAGTAGAAGACCTTCTAGCTTATCAGGGGAGTGGTAAGCACTAGGTAGCCTATCTACCACAAGAGGAGTGGTTTCTGGCCCAGAAATTGTAGTTTATTGGCCCCTTGGGCAGTTTTTCCATCTCTTTCAACTTTCTGGTTTAAAAGCCACATTTGCGCTTATTTCCAGCCTTTCCTGTAACT
The DNA here is from genome assembly GCF_019279795.1 of Protopterus annectens. Taxonomy (NCBI): domain Eukaryota; kingdom Metazoa; phylum Chordata; order Ceratodontiformes; family Protopteridae; genus Protopterus; species Protopterus annectens. The sequence goes on from NC_056748.1 coordinate 802,966,560, forward strand.
TCTCTAGTCCAGATACAGATTTGTGGTATCCAGGACTGTTTGTAAGCTTCTGAGCCCCCCAAGCCATTCTGTGTTGTGGGAAGCCTTCTAGCTTGTCAGTGGGAGTGGTAAGCAACAGTTAGCCTATCTACCACAAGAGGAGTGGTTTCTGGCCTAGAGATTGTAGTTCATTGGCTGTTTAGGCAGTTTTTTCCATCTCTTTCAACCTTCTGGTTTAAAACCCACATTTGCGCTTATTTCCCACCTTTCCTGTAACTAGTCTAGTCCAGATACAGACTTGCTGTATCCAGGACTGTTTGTAAGCTTGTGAGTGGTGCCAAAGTCTGCTCTTCAAATTTTCCCTTAGATCTACTAGTTCTCTCCCCTCCTTTACTTTTACTAGCTTATTAGTCTAGCACTTTACCAGATTTCTTGTAGCAATTATTGCAGCACACAAAAGTGCTACCAGCACTAAATGTTTCACAAGGAAACAGCTCCAGTACTTATTATTAATGCCCACCCCTCCAGGCATGTTTAAAAGTCAGTTCCCTGTGTTTTCTCCTATCAACCTGGTGAACTTGGGCATCCTGAGGCAATGTAGCAACTGCCTTATGTACACTGACAACCCTCTCCTTTTACCTCCCAACACTCAGACTTTCGAGAGATGCAGTTATATATCCAAACTGGAAGCCACACACTCTCCAGCCAAGACTTGAATAGCTGGTCAAGAGGAGAAGGTCAACACTTGCTCCACACCACATGGAACACATAGCCCTCCAAAACACACACCAGCACTGCCTTCACATAAAAACACAAGCCACCCACCCACCTTTGCATAGGTTCTCAATATAAATCTACCCAAACAACAGAGACCTTCAAGGCAGAAATGCACTCGACCACCACAACACAACACTAATCACGAGACACATAACTCTCCTAAACAGTGTGCCACTCAACCAAAGCCCCTAAGGCAAAACAGCATGCCCAACACACTAGTTATAGGTGACTCAATAGTGAGGCACACTGATGTCCCACTCACTAGGTTGAATAAGGAGAAAGTAACAGTCAGCTACCTGTCAGGTGCCAGGATCCACCACATAATGCACGCACTCAGGCCCACAACAACAGGTACAAATATGACTCTGTCATTGTACCTGTGGGCATGAATTACCTGAGATGTACCTCCTTGGACTACATGAAGAGAGACATGGAGGAGCTCTCGGATTATGTAGCCCAGGTGGGTATGACACTAGCCCTGAGCAGCATCCTACCATCACCCAGAATGATACCACAGTGTGTGTGTGTGTGTGTGTGTGTGTGTGTGTGTGTGTGTGTGTGTGTGTGTGTGTGTGTGTGTGTGTCTTCTTTCAGCTTTTCCCAGTTAGGGGTCACCACAGCGGAACTCCGGTCCGCTAATGATTGGCAGTAGATTTTTACGTGCCGAGTTGCCAGCCCTAACACACAACCTTCAACAAAGGTACGTCCATTCACGCATGTCTCCACGCAGAAGACGCGCTAGCTGAGAATCGAACTGGACAGCGTCTTACTGTGAGGCGACAATGCTACCGCAGCACCACCACCGCGGTAGAATGATACCACAGTACAAGCAGAAAATGACTGATTTTAACAATTGGCTAAGTTTCTGGTGTCATTCTAAGGGGATCCAGTATCTGTCTGCCTGGGATGACATGATTGACAGACCTCGATGCTTTGCCAGGGATGGCCTGCATCTGTCACCCCTGGGCTTCCGGATAATGGCCAAGGCTCTTGTCACCCTTATAGTGCCTTTTTTAGGCAGTGTTCCAAAGACCAAATTACCATTGTAACAGCTACAAACAAATGCAATCTGAGGGTCATGCTGCTCAATGCTGGAAGTCTAAATCTCAAAATGCACTCGCTCGAAGCACTCCTTAAAATGGAGAGCATCAACATTTGTGCCATAACAGAGACCTGGTTCAAGGCAGCAGAAAGCACCCCTGCACTACCAGGCTACAACTCATTCCAACCTTTTGGTCCCAGAACTTGGACCGAAGCTCCAAAGGCGGTGGTGTTTCCATATTCATAAAGGATGCACACACCTCCAGACTGGTAAACCAACATAATGCATCTGAGATATTTCAGGTGCAGCTAACATTGGGTAAGACAGCGATTCAGGTCATAGCCTGCTATAGGTCCCCAACCATGTCCCAAGCCTCACACTCCATGTTCCTAACCACCCTGGAGACTATTAGGGTCCAACCTAACACCCTCATACTTGGTGACTTCAACTACCCCTCCATTAACTGGGAAAGCTACTCATGTACCAATACACTTGCCCAACATTTCCTGGAATTCATTAATTCCAATGCCCTGGACCAGCTCATTCTTACTCCCACTAGAGGTAGCAATATCTTTGACCTGGTCATTACCAGCATGGGCGACCGCTGTTCTACACCAGTAGTCAACTATAGGATGGCACAGTGGTGCAGCGGTGGCATTGTCGCCTCACAGCAATAGGTTCTCCAGTTTGATTCTCGGCTGCTGTGCCTTCTGTGTGGAGTCAGCATGTCCTCCCTGTATTTGTGTGAGTTTCCTCCGGGTGCTCTGGTTTCCTCCCACATTAAAAAGACATCCATCAGGAGCATTTCTCCCCAGGCCTCCGCTGAAAATTGGCTCATTCCAAGTTGGACTTTCCCGATTAACAAATGTTAAATAAATAAATAAAAACTCCTCCCTGGTTAGATCCGACCACAAACTAATCACCTTGGATTTCCACATTCATCCCCCCGCAAAGGAAACCACCATGAAAAACTTCTCCAAAGCTAACTTTGGGCTCCTAAAAACAGAGGTGGCTAACTTCATGGTGCCCATGCAAATGCAGAATAGTTGCATGACTGCTGAATCATACACCAATGCACTGTATGAACACGTACACAAATGCATGGACTTCGCCATACCCAATAGAACTAAGACGCTCTCCTCCAAAAAAGGAAGCCAATCTGGTGGTCCCCTCCCATAAACAAACTCTATAAGAGAAGGAGGAAACTGATGCAGAATAAGGTGCAGTCCCATGGAAAACCTCCCTTATCAGCCTCAACAAAAAGTTGAGATCCCTCATCAAATCCTCCAAAGCTAGTTATGAAAACAGAATTGCAGCAGATAGTAAAGACAACCACAAGGCCTTCTATAGTTATGTAAGGAATCCCCATGGAAATACCCAGATTTGCTCTGAGCTACTGTACAATGGTACCTCCTATACTGAGCCAACAGATATTGCCAATATACTGTCCAACAGATTCAGTGCCAACTTTACCTCTCTCTCCCCCCAGAGGACCAATCACAATACCAGTAGATTGCCAGGCACCCAGTATTACTGCTGCACAAGTTAAAACAGCACTGTCCAAGGCCAAGAGTACAGCTTCTTTGGGACCTGACAATATCCCTGGCTGTGGTTTACATGAACTGCAGAGTGAAATGGCATCTCATCTGTGTGTCCAGTTCAATCACAGCCTCATATCGCCTACTTAGAGGGGATCTCTGCCTGACTTACAAAGCTATGTCTGACCCAGCTCTGTTAGAAATGTTACATCTAAAGAAATCCCAATCCCTCCACACCACACGCTCCAGAGACCTCAACCTCATTACCACAATCAACAGTGCATGCTGGCGGGACAGGTTCATAACCCAGAGACTGCCCATGCTATGGAACAGACTTCCCATACATATCAAGCAGGGGTCTAGGACTATTCACTGAAAGCACATTTCACTGAAACACATTTGAGTGTGCACAATTCACTGAAAGCTCAATTCACTGAAAACACAATTCACTGAAACACATTTCACTGAAAATTATATATGGCCTTTTCCCTACTGTTGTGCGACCCTGGAGTTAGTATATATAGTAAGGGGGAGTGTGGAGGGCATAGTCCCTCCCACATATTTTGGATATATATTAAGTTCAAAAAAGAGTAATTTATTGGAATTTCAAGTATCCATGTATATAGTTCAAAATATTTAAAATAGGTGGGGGGCTATACCCCCCACACCCCCCTTACTATTTATACTAACTCTAGGGTCGCACAACAGTGGGGAAAAGGCTATATATAACTTTCAGTGAAATGCGTTTCAGTGAATTGTGTTTTCGGTGAATTGAGCTTTCAGTGATTTGTGCACAGTCATTTGACTTTCAGTGAAATGTGCTTTCAGTGAATAGTCCTAGACCCGTCAAGCAGAGCACCTCACTGGCCCTGTTCAAGAGAAATCTTGATGAGAGGATGGGAAATAGAAAATTCACCCCTGGGATCACTCCAGTGGCTCTACTCGACAGAGGCACTGGGAACTAAGGTGGGGGGGGGCACGATGCCAGGGTAATCCTATGGGCTAGGCTTGTAACGGCTCCAGGGACATTAGCCTAGTACACACCTACGAATCTATGAACCACCCCACTATGGAACACTTTATGAAGACTTCCCACAGCTTATAGAATCCTGTCCATCTTAGGGAGGGGAGTTGGTGGAAGACCACCAAAGAAATATCTTCAGGAAAAAGCCCCAGATGTATGGCTTCTCTATTACATACTCCAGGAAGCACAAGTCCATAAAGAGTAAATGGCATTTCTCTCTAACATCTCTACCCCAACCTCTCTAATCCCTTTCTTCCACCCCTCTAACTACCTCGGATTGCAGCCAAATACATTGCTTGTAAACCTATATCTCAGCTGTAATCTTAGCCACTGTTATTCAAGGGTAATAGCTGCTAGCTCAGCTGTTAGAATACTTGCTAGTTTTTATGGCACCAATGATATGTGTTGTACCATTTAACTAAATACTTAATTTCATTTTGAACTATAACTGTTTACTACTATTGTTAAACAAAACCTACCTATACTTCTTGTAACTTCTAATTAATTGTTGTTTTTAATTATTGTTTTTATTGTGGAGCTTTTCTCCCCGGGCCTCCGCTGAAAAAGGACCTGTGTCCAGTCGGATTTTCCCTGTCAACAAATATAAATAAATGATGTGTCTTTCGGCTTTTCCCAGTTAGGGGTCGCCACAGCAGAACTCCGGTCCGCTAATGATTGGCAGTAGATTTTTACGTGCCGAGTTGCCAGCTCTGACGCACAACCTTCAATGAAGGTATGCCCATTCACGCATGTCTCCACAGAGAAGAGGCTCTAGCTGAGAATCGAACAGGACAACGTCTTACTGTTAGGCGACAACGCTACTGCAGCACCACCACCGCAGTAATCAACAACAAATATAAATAAATAACTAAATAAATAATTTCATTGAAGTATCACAGGTGTGTGGAAGCTTGTATCTGCAATGGCTAAACATATTGGTCATTGCATTTTTATGGCCAGTGAGGGGTGATAGGCATATTACAAAATCTAATCATGCTGAACAGCTGCAGTAGCTACTGGTCTTGCTTCCCTGCAATATGTGGGAATGATAGAGCTTAACTGGCCAGCAAGTGATAAAGGCTTGATAGCTGTGGGAAGATGGGCCAAAAGAAATCATAAACCTCCAGAATGTTCTGTGCCTCGTTGTTTGAGCTGTCTATCCTCCAGTCTGCAACAAACAGTTAAACCTTCCCTAATGAGTTTTCTGAAATGAAAATTATGCAATCCTAAGCTATAAAAACTCATTATATTTAGAAACAGACAGCAAAGTAAATTATTAACAGAGGGAATGCTGAAAAAGCAATGTGTATTAGTGGGAAAGATTTGATCACAAATATTTAAGATACCAAACAGTTCACTACTATAAATTGTGATCACAAAACCATATAGAATTTGCGAAAGGAATCAGATATACTCAGAGGACATTAAACACAAACTAGTCAGATAAATGAAACTAAAGAAATTGTAAAATGAGACTTTAGTAGTGGATATCTGTGCCTCTCTAAACCCAATATAAAAAGGGAGTAACAATATAGCAGCACAATCCAGGTTGCATAGTTCTTTTTTTATTTTAATTGTTTTAAACATGTACAGGTAGTGCATCATATGGACTAACAGTTCCCCGATTAAACCAATTTTCCAAATTTTTTTTTTGTGCAGTTTTTGAAAAGAAAAGGCCACGTGCTGTTGTGGTGGTGGTGCTGCTGACGTGGTGCTGAATCTGATAAACGCTCACTGTACTTTAATTCACAGTTAACAACATGATGCAAAGTCAGTCTGGGTCACTTTCGTTGACTGGATAAGTTCATGAAAACAAAGTAAAGAAGGAAGAATACGATGACAAACGAATTTCCATACCATGAACTAGATCCAGAGTTAATCTCTTTAGTATGGAGCTAATACAGTTTACAGCAGGGAAGACCTCACTGCTAGTTCGGTATCATTACATTCACAAGACAAGGCCTTCAAAGAACATATACACCTTAATGTCATGGCTCCATTTTCCTGCACCGATGCAGTTATCTACCTTGACTTTAAAAGTGGGTCACTTGAACTATAGGCATGCGGAAAAGAAGGACATTTATTCCAGACACGTTGAATAACCAATATAATGACGTGGTAGCTTTTGATACTCTTTTTTAACAATCACAAAAAAATGTAGCCCTGTCATGACGGTGATGTTTATTACTATTACATATTTGTAGGTTTAACGTAGTCCCAATATTTAATTCTTAATTGCATTATGAACCAGGCATTGTTTATCCTTGATAATTATTATATTTGAACTTGTCACCTTACAGCAAGAGGTTCTCCTGTTCGATTCTCGGCTGGAGCGCCTTCTGTGTGGAGTCTGCATGTCCTCCCTGTGGTCGAGTGACATTAAAGACATGCAGGTAAGTGCGAGCGTGAATGGGCGTGCCTTTGTTGAAGGTTGGGTGTCAGGCTGGCAACTCGGCACCGTAAAAATCCACTGCCAATCATGAGCGGACCGGAGTTCCGCTGTGGTGACCCCTAACCGAGAAAAGCCAAAAGTCTTTTTTTTTTTTTATGTACTGAAAAAAATATGAGTTCAGTCTGTCTGAATTAGTTTATTGACCATATAATAATGGTAAGTATCTACTGAACCTTCCCTGGACTGAGTCCATAAAGTACACCTCACTTAATGTATAAAAACAGAAACATGAGCTCTATACAGTGATTGGTCTGCTTTAGTATCTTATAGAATTCTAATTATATTCTGAAATTCTTCAAAGCTGATGATTTCATGAGAAGCCCCTGCAGATGCCTTGATTACTTCGAAAATCCAGTAACATTAATTAGTACTTTGTCATGTAAGTTAATCCTAGTCATAAAAGGCATTGCACCATAAATAGACGCTGGACATACTCCAGTGCTTTTGCAAAGTCTCAGACAGATGGTATGTGTGAATTTCTTTAATGATTAGATTTGGTCTGTCTAATATCCATATACTAAGTGAAGTAAGTCGCAGTTTTGCAATTATCTGTATTTTTTGCATAACCAGGTATCACAACTGACAGGAAAGTTTGAAACTAAGTAAGAAATGGCTCTAGCAGCACCCCCTGGAAAACAACAAATTGCCATTTAGACTAATGCCTCTGAAGCATCACACTTTCTTTTCTTTCTAGCAACCAGTTATCAATCTGCTCTATGATGCCTTGGGTAATATTACATCATTGAAAGCCATGGATATTACATGAGCCCATGGAGAATGGTTCTAACAAATCCAGTTTCTGGATATGGAAAATGATCCAGTAACCAAGTTGCTACATATGTAGAACACTTCTACATTCTATTCTTTCCACAAGGTCACAGAAGAAGCCAAATCCTTTGGAGAATGGGCCCTAACCCTGCCTGAAAGTGAACTATTATGGTGAGTATAACAAAAGGCAATAGTAGGAGACATCCATCTGGAAAGAGTCTGCCCTGACAGTGTCTACTATGTACATCAGAGGAAAGGGCAACCAAACAGCTAATTAGCCTTCATGAAGGCTTGAGTTTTGTCTTCGTATCTGTGCTGCCTGTGGACATCTAGAGTGAGGGGAATCTCTTCTCCCTAGTTCATGGGTTCAGTGAATAAGATAGAGAGATTAATAGAATGGCTTAAGGTAAATTCTGACACCACTTTAGGCACAAACTGTTAGATCTAACAGAAACCTTGCCCTTGTAAAAAAATAAGGTAGGATTAACTCACCATATAAGCTTGCAAAAGCTCAGATACTTTCCTAGCAGAAGTCAAATCCATATGTAAAACAGCCTTCCATGTCAAGAACCTCAATTCAGACTGATTAGCTGGCTCAAATGGAAAAGGAGTAAGCTTTTCAAGCACAAAGTTAAGATGTCAAGTAGGAGGAACCACTTGGATCCAAGTGGATATATATGCAGCATCCCTTTCAAAAATGGTTTAACTTGATGATGGTTATAACTGGGGGTCTAAAGGCAGAAAAGCAGAAATGGTTGACAAGTTAACCTTAAAAGAGGAATAAGAAAGGACAGTAACTCACACAAATAATCAGGATACAGCAACCTGTTTGAAGAGGGTCCTAGGTCCAGTACCAATTAAAAAATCTTCTCCATTTGCACATATATGGATTTGCAGTAGCAGTTTGTCATCTCCTTTAGTATTTGCTACATGACTTTCAAAAAAAAGTGCCTAAAAGGTATCAAGAGTTTAATCATCCAAGCCATTAGAGTTGTCAGGTTGGGATTTTATCAGACAATCATGTCTCCACATCCACAACAGGTTACTAGGCTAACAACCATAGAGCCCTTACAAGCCTAGTCATATTTGTTCTGATTTGCCCCATATGTCAGTGGTTAGGTGAGTGAAGTTCGCAGAGGTGAGGGTCTATGGTAGTTAATACTGACTTCCTCTGTCCAGGAGGGACATGGGCACCACCCCAGGAATGAAATCTGTGGTCATCCATCCATTCATCTAGGTTGCAGTTGTAGAAGGTCAGGGAGGGGTTCTGTTTCACATGAACTAGAAGCTTGTTCCAGAGGAGTGGCAGTCTCCCGGAGCTGTATCTATCGCTCCAGCATGACCTGTTCATGTCAGAGGCTAGGTTAATATCCATGGAGCAAGTGACCCTCCTGCAGTCTGACTTATGAATGTGTAGCATTTCCACCAGGGCCGGGTCAGAGACTGCCCTGTAGGCCAGGCACGGGTCACCCCTAAACAGCCTGTAGGAGACAGAATCCAGTGACAGGGATTTCAGCCTTTCCATGCAACACTTGTTTTGTGTACCCTGTAATCTCTTGGTTAGAAACCTCTGTGGCCTCCCCAGTTGTTGCAGGTGTCTGTGAGGTACACACAAAAGGGAGCATTGTGATCAGTTACTGGTCTGATGAGGGCAGAGTACAATGGAATTACAACATCCTTAGATCTTGGTGGTCAAAGTTCAGACTGCTATCAACCTGAGTGCTCAGATCACATACCACTGGGTCTACACTTGGGGTGGGGTGGGGTGCTGTCTACACTGTAATTAGCAGGGAAGTCAACTTTCCACAAATAGAATAATAATGCATTTTTTGCATTTAGCTTTAATCTGTGGCTTTGGTACCAGTCATTTATCTGCTTTAACCCCATCTGTAATATATATTAAGATCTTTGGGGGACTAAATGATTGCTCCCAATTTGCAATCAGCAGTGAACCTGGTCAGTCACAGGCCATCCAAGTTTATCTGGACTTGAAAAATAAATTCCAAACAGTAAGGGGCCCAGCACAGAATCCTGTGGTATGCCACTGATGGCTGGTCTTTTGCTAGAGGTGAAGTCACCTACTGTGACTGTATGTGTCCTGTCAGTGAGCCAGTTGTCTACCCATCTGGTAATATAGGGTAGAATTCCCAGCTGGAAGAGTTTCTCTAGGATACCTGAGAGCTGGGTTTGGTGAAATGCCTTGATTAGGTCAAGACAGGTGGCATGCACAGTCTTTCCCTCATCCAGCATCTTGGTGACTTTCTCGAAGAAGTCAACCATGTTTTAACAGGCATGATAAATGCAAGCAATGCATAACAGTATCCTTTGGGAAGTCATCCATCCCTGGTAACTATCCTATTGACAACATACCCCTTACAGTTGACCCAGCAGTCAGGGACTTAGGAACACACAGATAATAATCTTGCCTTTGACCATCGCGTGTCTACCGTGGTGAGGAAATCATTCCATGTTGTGCAACTTATAAACAAAGGTATAGCATCCAAGTCCAAGGAAGTCATTGTTCCACTGTATTCGGCATTCAGCAGACATATCATTGAGTACAATTACTCCCTTTGGTATTATCTAACCGGGCATATCCAACAACTGGAATGTCCAAAGAGGTTCCTAAGTAAAAGAATACAGGGCGTAAGAAAAATGTTCTATGTAGACCTGCTCAAGGCCCTGTCCCTGTATTCTTTCTCCTACAAGCTTTTGAGGGGAAATCTATGCCTGGCATACTGGGGATTGTTAGACCCCATTCTGATGGACGTCTTGTATATCCATACCCGTTCTAAAGATTTAAACCTTGCTAGTGATATGGATAGGACCTGCTGGAGAGACAAGTATGTATCCTAGAGACTATGCCATCTATGGAACAGGCTCCACATCCATGTGAAGCGTAGTTCTTCCCTAACCCAATTCAAGTGCAACTTGGAAAACTGGATTGGAAATGGAAATTCATCCATGGTTTGGCACCTATGTCTCTAATGGACACAGGAAATCTGTAAATGGTTCATCTCCCAGGCCCATGCTTACACTTATCAAGGGTATCAGAATTTGTCAGAGATTTGGGATGCATGGCTAGGCTTAAAAAGGCGCTTGCGGTTGTTAGCCTAGTAAGCACCTATGAACCTATGTGGTACAGTATCCAGTGCCTTTGAAAGTTCCAAGTTCATGGTTCAGAAGCAAATGCACCTCAAACTATTTTAAAATGGCAGCTAACATGATTGATTCAGGTTCAAATTGCCAAACACACCATGAACAAAACCTTTACAAAAGCATTCTGTATTTTGCATTCCAGTACCAGAGTGGCAGTAAATTCATCAGCTCTGTTATGCTGGAAAAACATGACTTTTCTTCAGTAAGTTCAAGCTGAATTATATTATTCTTAGTTGGTGAATATATCATGTAATAACTGCAAAAATCATTTGCCTATTATAGAAGTCAGAGTGACAGGACAATAATTAACAATGTTATTAACAGGACCAACACAGTAAATACAGACAACATGAGCCTATTCTAGTGTAATGGAACTTCTAAAAAACATAAGTTAAAGAACATGCCTATGGATTGGAATAATTCAGTTTAAGTTTTAGACATTAAAGCAACCAGGTAATAACCTTACAAATGGAAAACATTTACTGTAGAAAGTATATAGTTTACCACTGCAGGAAAATATGATATCAAGAGTATATTCAGCAAACAGTGTTATCTAGCCTGGACATAAAAGGGTTAAGCCCATAGAATAATAAGTAGATTCTTCAATAACCATATCTGCTACAAAACAAAGCCCTTGTGTGTGCTATTAAGTTGTTAAAGGTCCAAAAGTAAAAAAAGCCAGCACAAAGGTGTATCAAGTGCAACTTTTAATAAAAAGTTAACACATACAGACCGGTATCGGCATACATAAAAAAGCCTTCCTCAGTGTAACTAAACCAAAGACCCAGCACTCCTTATATACACACACCCATGTATAACAAAGATCATTCATTGGCTGTTCACAATTGCTCATTTAATCCAGGGGGAATCAAACTCCCTAGTTTAATTATCCATCTTTTTTCTTTATTATTAAGAATATTGTGCCAACCAATTTTATTAGTTCTTTCCCCCTTGATAATATCAATAACCGTAAATCTAAATGATGCTGCAGGATGAACAACCACATGTTTATATAATGCATTGGTAAGCCTTTTTGATTTAATGTCACTCATGTGCTGACTGATCCTAACCTTCACAAGCCTGGACATCTGGCCCACATAAAAGGCCGAACATGTACATGTGGCTAGGTATATGACCCAATCAGACGAACAATTAGCAAAAAATTTAATGTCGTAAACATGACTTAGTGTTACAACTACTGAAAGTTTTTGTCTGATTGAGTCTAATACAGTGTGCACAATGGCCACAACTATAAAAGCCCTGAAGGACATCCACTGATAAAGTAGATGGTTGAAAGGGGGCAAGCATCTAGGCTGGCACCTTATAGTGATTAAAATGAGATGCCAAAGACCTACCTCTCCTGAAACCAAAACGGCATTTGTCCTCAATAAATGTCCTGATCCTCTCATCTGCTTGTAAGATGTTCCAATTCTGTTGTACAACTTCACAAAAAACAGTAGTATTCCGACCATATGTGGTAATCATTCTAATAGGGTTGGATTCAGCAGTGGATTGTTCTTTATAGCATAAGAGCTCCTGTCTATCCATACCACTCACCTCCCTACATGCCATTGTGATCACTCCAGATTTATATCCACGTTCCTTAAATCTCCCAATCATATCCCTCTTGTGATGATTATGTTGATCTCTGTCAGAACAAATGTGTTTTATTCTCATGAACTGAGACTTTGGAATATTCTGGATGACATGTGGTGGGTGATGGCTGCTGGCATGGAGGAGGGAGTTGTACTCAGGAAATTTGCGGAGCACCTGTATCTCCAAAGACCCATCGGTGTTTTTAGTTATGAGAACATCCAAAAAGGTAATATGATTTAGATCTTGTGTGCAAGTAAACTCAATACCCCATTTATTCCCATTAAGGTATTCCACAAATACTTGTAAATACTCCAACCCCCCTCCATATAATCCAACAGTCATGCAGGTAACGTCGTCAGATGTCCATCTTTGGCAAATAAAGGTTGTGTAAGGGATCATATATAAGTTGTTCTTCTATAAAGGCCATAAACAAATTGGTATAAATGGGGGCAAAAGATGCCCCCATGGCCGTACCCTTAGTTTGCCAGTAACATTTGTCCTGGTAATAAAAAACATTTTTAGTCAGGACATGTTCTGTCATGACCACTAACAAGGTATTAAATCCAGGGGGATATAGTTAGGCAACTCCAAGCCAGTGTTCCACCGCCAAAAGGCCAGCCCATTGGGGATGTTTGTGTATAAAGAGACTACATCCAATGTACAAAGAAGCCAATGGGATTCAACCTGAGCATCTGATGTAATTTACAAAAACTCAGTAGTATCGCGAATAAGAGAGCTCACCAAAGGCAACAACAGTTTAAGATATTGTGTCAAAAACACTGCCAAAGGTCTCGTCAATGATCCAATACCCGAGACAATAGGTCGACCCGGCGAATTGGACAAAGATTTATAAATTTTAGGTAGCAAGTATAAGTATTGTTTTTTAGGGTCTGCTACAGTAAGATGTTTAGCAGTATTGTTGGATATAATCCCGTCATAGACGGCCAATTGGATGAAATCCTCAATCTGGTATTTGAAATTACTAGTGGGGTCCAGTGGCATGGACATATAATACATATGATTATTCAATTGTCTCCGAGCTTCATTGTTATAAGTGTCAAAGTCCATCACCACAATGGCTCCCCCCTTGTTCGCTGGTGTGATAACAATATTAGTGTTAGATTTAAATTCACTTAATGCATCTTGTTGAATCTTTGAGAGGTTATGTGGTTTAATCTGGGCCTCACCATGATAAATGTGTAGATCTTTGAGGACACTATGTAAAAATAATTGAACCACTGGGTGCATAGGTGGCATAAAATTTGATCTTTGGAAATAAAAAAACATTATCAGTGGTACTAGTGTGACTGCGGTGGTGGTGCTGCGGTAGCGTTGTCACCTCACCGTAAGACATTGTCCTGTTCAATTCTCAGCTAGAGCTTCTTCTGTGTGGAGACATGCGTGAATGGGCGTACCTTCGTTGAAGGTTGTGCATCAGAGCTGGCAACTCGCTACGTAAAAATCTACTGCCAATCATTAGTGGAACGGAGTTCCACTGTGGCGACCCCTAACCGGGAAAAGCCGAAAGACACAACAACATCAGTGGTACTAGTGTCATTATTCCTATCAAAAAACAACTTAAGATTCAAAGTTCTACCAAAAGCCAGCAAATCAGTCACAAAATCATTTTCAGGCACAAAGAAAGCTGGCACAAAATTCAACCCTTTATTAAGGAGGTCAAGTTGCACAGGAGTCAAAGTCTGAGAAGAGATATTAAGGACATTCTTATGTTCTATTTTTTGCTCAGAATCTGAAGTAAAGTTTCCACATTTGGTATGTTTCTTATGGTTACATCCCCCCTTACATCTGGGGTTCCTAAAGGGAATTCTGTGCTATTGTTGATACGTTTTGGTGTAGGTGAGGTTAGGCCTGGGGGGTGCCTCAGAGTCAGTATAAGAGGAAGACTCCTCCCCAGAGGTACCCATAGAAAAAGAGCTGGATTTCCTTAATATCAATCTGGGACATTTCCTTTTATTAGGTTTGGGACCCGCACTGGAAAATTTGACACTCTTATATGGACCAAAAGGTCTACCCGTTTCATAGTCCATAAGATCCCTATTAAATTTATGTACCTTATGTTCCTTCAGCTGTTTTTCCAAAGTCATGAGTTCTTGTGCTAAGTGTTGTAAGTGAGTGGAATAATTTTTATGTCCTACAAATTTCTTTCGACTGTTCACACAGCTTTGTAACTTCCAGAATGCCACCATCTATACATTGGTCATAATATGAAGTAAGAGCCTGAACAAACCCCATTGATGCTTGTTGTTGTATCCCTTCCCATATTGTTTGTAATTCCTCATCTATATTATTGACCAAGGGCTGAATTCTCACCCATAATCCTCTGGGACTAATGTTTTTCAACATATAGGCTTTAAATAAACGCAAGTGCCAAATATTGGCTCTTAAGTTTTTCATGCTCCTAGACAACTGGCCAAACAAGTCTTGACAATCCAACTCCAATGATGCTGATTCCTGCCCCTCCAAACCCATCACTTGAGCCCCTACTCCAAATATGCCTAAATCATCACGATCAGATGATATATCTCTAAGGAATTGGTTAATGTCCATGGTGAGGACCAAAAATAACTGATTAGTAGACCAGAACAAAAACTGTTTCAACACCAAATGGGAGGCACACACCCCCTTTTTTATTTAAGCCAACAAGGAAAATTTACCAACAAGAAAATTCAAATAATACCAATAACAATGCTTCAAAATAGAGTACAATAATAGCCCCCACCAGCTCCTGAACTCAGTAAGTGGCGGTGCTACGTCACACCACGGATGTATGCCAGAACAGTTAGTATAAAACAACCATCAAAACTCTGAAGAAAATACTTCAGTATGACAATACTGTGTTCTGGAAAAATAAATATTATTCAGTGGAGTACTATAATAGCCCCCACCTGATGAGATCCAAAGTGGTGCTATGGGGCTGCAATATAAAAAACAAAATCCTGATAAATAATATGTATAAATGGCTATGATAGATGGGTAGAAGGGGTCCCAAATAGCTTCTATAAACAAGACTAGAGTCAGGAGTAGAAAGGTCATATGTTGCCTGTATGCTGGAAAACACTAATAATGTTACTACCCAAAATTCAAATAGGGATTATGGTAATATAATCATTTGGTACAGATCAAGAATACATACATCACAAAGAATGTCCATACACATGTGCAGTCCAAATGATGGACATTACAATGTTAGAAAAGAGTGATCTTATAAAAAGTCAAAATGATTTAAAGAACTGAAAATATCAGCCATAAGATCTAATTACTATTATTTGATATTGTCTAATGTAACTGACATGTACTCCTAATAATCCCTAATGTTAATATAGTGTGTGTGTAACAAAACCATAAGTCCAAAAAAACGACTGTACATATATATCCCGGGTCAAAATGACAATATCAAACAATCAGTACATAAAATTGGGTTGGTCCGACCTCATAAGGTGGTTCAAAAAATGTGCATGAACATATAAATCAAGCAAACACTGAAAAAGAGGTTATAATCATATACTCGTAATGCGTAAATGTTGGTTATTACAGTACGACTCAAATACTGAGAAACATAACCTGTAAATGCATATAGCATGAATCATTTCTCATTACAAATAAGTTGTAACCATATAGGTTATAAATATTAACCGATGCAGGTATAGTTCAAGTGCTGAAAAACGCCCCACATAAATATATAAATCATAAATTCTCACACATTACAATGTTCAAATATAAATGAATAATACTGAATGAAAATGTGTCCAAATGAACCTAATGTAGAAAAATGTTCCAAAACTTAAAAAATAATAACACTACAGAAAAAGTTCCACATTATTAGATCAGTCATGGCCCAATGTTCCTGCATTCATGAAGTCGCAAATCGGAAAAGTATTCAGCTGGCTCACTGTGTCATATACGAGTATCCAAACACCAAACATTGAAATCCAAAGTCATATAATCCCTCCATATGAAGAAAAGATAGTTCCAACCAGCAAAAACATATCCCGATGGTTAATCCATTTAATAAAGAAGTAGCACATGCAGAAATGAGCTAAATATGCTCATACACTGAAGGCCCAGACCCGTATAACAATATGGTGGTGTCCAAAGTTCAAAACACGTTGTAACTTCCAACGAAAGTAGCAAGCCCATGAGTTAGGCATGCATCCCACAGCAAACTGAAAACAGAAAGTTCCAAACGTGGATAACAAGATCCATATAGAAAAAAATATCAACAGGGGAAAAAAAACAAAAAATATATAGAATGAACTCGAGGACATGGCTGTCCCAGGCAAGGAGTGCTCATATGGAACATCACATAATCCCACCTATACCAAAATGGCTGACAGTAAGGGATAGAAGAGCCAGCAGTCTAATGTGTTCCCCTGCAAGTACAGCAGTGCACGGCTTAAAGAGACAATGATCCAAAAGTAAAAAAGCCACCACAAAGGTGTATCAGGTGCAACTTTTAATAAAAAGTTAACACATACAGACTGGTTTCGGTATACATAAAAAAGCCTTCCTCAGTGTAACTATACCAAAGACCCAGCACTCCTTATATACACACACCCATGTATAACAAAGATCATTCATTGGCTGTTCACAATTGCTCATTCAATCCAGGGGGAATCAAACCCCCTAGTTTAATTATCCATTATTAAGAATATTGTGCCAACCAATTTTATTAGTTCTGCCCCCCTTGATAATATCAATAACCGTAAACCTAAATGATGCTGCAGGATGAACAACCACATGTTTATATAATGCATTGGTAAGCCTTTTTGATTTAATGTCACTCATGTGCTGACTGATCCTAAACTTCACAGGCCTGGACGTCTGGCCCACATAAAAGGCTGAACATGTACAGGTGGCTAGGTATATGACTCAATCAGACGAACAATTAGCAAAATGTGGAATGCAATGTGGAAACTTTACTTCAGATTCTGAACAACAAACAGAACATAAGAATGTCCTTACTATCTCTTCTCAGACTTTGACTCCTGTGCAACCTGACCTCTTTAATAAAGGGTTGAATTTTGTGCCAGCTTTCTTTGTGCCTGAAAATTATTTTGTGACTGATTTGTTGGCTTTTGGTAGAACTTTGAATCTTAGGTTGTTTTTTGATAGAAAAAATGACACTAGTACCACTGATAATGTTTTTTATTTCCAAAAATCAAAATTTATGGCACCTATGCACCCAGTGGTTCAATTATTTTTACATAGTGTCCTCAAAGATCTACACATGTATCATGGTGAGGCCCAGATTAAACCACATAACCGCTCAAAGATTCAACAAGATGCATTAATGGAACTTAAATCTAACACCAATATTGTTATCACGCCAGCGGACAAGGGTGGAGCCATTGTGGTGATGGACTTTGACACTTATAACAATGAAGCTCGGAGACAATTGAATAATCATATGTATTATATGTCCATGCCACTGGACCCCACTAGTAATTTCAAACACCAGACTGATGATTTCATCCAATTGGCCGTCGATGAGGGGATTATATCCAACAATACTGCTAAACATCTTACTGTAGCAGACCCTAAAAAAAATACTTATACTTGCTACCTAAATTCATAAATCTTTGTCCAGTCTGCCAGGTCGAGCTATTGTCTCAGGTATTGGATCATTGACGAACCTTTGGCAGTGTTTTTGACACAATATTGCCTTTGGTGAGATCTCATATTCGCAATACTACTGAGTTTTTACAAATTACATCAGATGCTCAGGTTGAATCCCATTGGCTTCTTTGTACATTGGATGTAGTCTCTTTATACACTAACATCCCCCATTGGGTGGGCCTTTTGGGGGTGGAACACTGGCTTGGAGTTGCCCAACTGTATCCCCCTGGATTTAATACCTTGTTAGTGGTCATGATAGAACATGTACTGACTAAAAATGTTTTTTATTACCAAGACAAATGTTACTGACAAACTAAGGGTATGGCCATGGGGGCATCCTTTGCCCCCATTTATGCCAATTTGTTTATGGCCTTTATAGAAGAACAACTTATATATGATCCCTTACACAACCTTTATTTGCCAGAAATGGACATCTGGCGACGTTACCTGGATGACTGTTGGCTTATATGGAGGGGGGGGGGGGTTGGAGTATTTACAAGAATTTGTGGAATACCTTAATGGGAATAAATGGGGTATTGAGTTTACTTGCACACAAGATCCAAATCATATTATCTTTACGGATGTTCTCATAACTAAAAACACTGATGGGTCTTTGGAGACACAGGGGTTCTGCAAATTTCCTGAGTACAACTTCTTCCTTCATGCCAGCAGCCATCACCCGCCACATGTCATCCAGAATATTCCGAAGTCTCAGTTCATGAGAATAAAATGCATTTGCTCTGACAGGGATCAACATAATCACCACAAGAGGGATATGATTGGGAGATTTAAGGAATGTGGATATAAATCTGGAGTGATCACAATGGCATGTAGGGAGGTGAGTGGTATGGATAGACAGGAGCTCTTACGATATAAAGAACAATCCACTTCTCATCAACCCCTATCAGAATGATTACCACATATGGTCGGAATACTACTGTTTTTTGTGAAGTTGTACAACAGAATTGGAACATCTTACAAGCAGATGAGAGGATCAGGACATTTATTGAGGACAAATGCCATTTTGGTTTCAGGAGGGGTAGGTCTTTGGCATCTCATTTTAATCACTATAAGGTGCCAGCCCGGATGGTTGCCCCCCTTCAACAATCTACTTTATCGGGGGATGTCCTTCAGGGCTGTTATAGTTGTGGCTATTGTGCACACTGTATTAGACTCAACCAGACAAGAATTTTCAGTAGTCATAACACTAGTCATGTTTACGACATTACATTTTTTGCTAATTGTTCGTCTGATTGGGTCATATACCTAGCCACATGTACATGTTCGGCCTTTTATGTGGGCCAGATGTCTGTGAAGTTTAGGATCAGTCAGCATATGAGTGACATTAAATCAAAAAGGCTTACCAATGCATTATATAAACATGTGGTTGTTCATCCTGCAGCATCATTTAGATTTACGGTTATTGATATTATCAAGGGGGAAAGAACTAATAAAATTGGTTGGCACAATATTCTTAATAATAAAGAAAAAAGATGGATAATTAAACTAGGGAGTTTGATTCCCCCTGGATTGAATGAGCAGTTGTGAACAGCCAATGAACGATCTTTGTTATACATGGGTGTGTGTATATAAGGAGTGCTGGGTCTTTGGTTTAGTTACACAGAGGAACGCTTTTTTATGTATGCCGAAACCAGACTGTTTGTTTAACTTCTTATTAAAAGTTGCACCTGGTACACCTTTGTGCTGGCTTTTTTACTTTTGGATCATTGTCTCTAAGCCGTACACTGCTGTACTTGCAGGGGAACACACTAGACTGCAAGTTGTTAAAGGTCCTACTGCTTTTAATCCTGAGTGTTAAGCCTTTTATTAAAAATGTGTTAAATTAATATATCAGAGCTGATTTGTTTCACAACTGTGGGTATTTTTCTGTTTGAATTTCTTTCAAAGTAAGCTAAGCCTGAGTTTATTGCTAAAGCTCCGACATTTCTCATAAATCTGTCAGGCATGTAGTTTTGTTCTTACTAATCACTGAAAGTTGTGGATTCAGTGTAGCATTCTACATATTTTGACTACGTATGTACTCGTCTTATAAAAATGTGATAATCAACTACTTTTTGATTTGGTGATCTACAAGAAAACAGTTTGTAAGATCTCAAAATGCCACATATTTTAAAAATAGACAAAGTACTCTCAATATTCAGCTTATCTTTGATAGTGTTACTTCCCACCCAACAGTCATTCCTATCTGGTACAATAGAATTTGTGAAAAAAAAGACTGGAAGAATTTATTTATTTATTTATTTATTTAGTTTACATTTGTTAACCGGGAAATTCCGACTGGAGCAGGTCCATTTTCAGTGGAGGCCTGGGGAGAAAAGCTCTGGCATCAAGTTATACAAATACAGTGCATCCAGCCTAATACACAAAACAGGTTACGTCATGTATGCTGAACATAGTAATATAACAAGAAATTAATAAAACACTCCAGGTAAAAGAAGATAAAGAACATAGGTAAAAGACAATGTCAGTTACAGTACATCCAGCATACTACACTAAAATTGCAAGAGTTTTATGATTGTAAGTTCTCACCAATTTTTGATATTAGGCCATGCATATTATAAAGGTGACCAGGCCCTGTGTACTAGCAATCTAAAGTTGCTGCTGTAGAAAGAACAAAATAAAGACTTTAAATTAGTTATGAATAATTTTCCACTCTTGGTGGTTCATTTTAATGTTTCTTCACAATAGTTATGAAATAGATAGTGCTTCCTCCCTCTCTTTCTCTCTCTCTCTCTCTCTCTCTCTATATATATATATATATATATATATATATATATATATCACCATCTATTGCATTACTCTAGTGTTTTTAGCAAGTTTTTATTGGACTCTATGAATACTCAAGCCAAAGCTTATTACACTTGTCAGAAACAATGGTGGCTTTGCATTAATACAACAGTTCTTACCTATTGTGAAGAAACACAATATTGGACAACTCTAGTTTTGTATCTATATATCTTTATATCTGTATCTATCTACATATATGTGTGTATGTGTATATGTGTATATATGTGTATATATATGTGTATATATGTGTATATATATGTGTATATATATATATATATATATATATATATATATATATGTGTGTGTGTGTGTGTGTGTGTGTGTGTGTGTGTATATATGCATGTATCACATAACATGCAAATCACTCTAGTTAGCTTATTTATTTTATTTTATTTAACATTTGTTGATCAGGAAAAGTCTGTCTAGGACAGAGTCTATTTTCAGCAGAAGCCTGGGGAGAAATGCTCCAGATGCATGATTTTGAAATGTGGGAGGAAATAGGAGTACCCAGAGTAAATCCACATGAATGTAGGGAGGAGATGCAGATTCTACACAGAAGGCACCCCAGCCGAGAATCGAACTGGAGGACCTCTTGCAGTGAGGTGGCAAAGATAACTGCTGCACCACTGTGCTGCTTACACTTAAAGCTATATACCCATTTATTTATGTATTTATTTATTTATTGGCATTTATTTACCAGGATAGTCCACTGGGCTGTTAAGAGCCATTTTCAGTGGAGGCCCGGGGAGAAAATCTC
This sequence comes from Protopterus annectens, assembly GCF_019279795.1. Taxonomy (NCBI): domain Eukaryota; kingdom Metazoa; phylum Chordata; order Ceratodontiformes; family Protopteridae; genus Protopterus; species Protopterus annectens. The sequence continues at coordinate 802,988,097 of NC_056748.1, forward strand.
CACAAAACATAAAGATACAAGAGAATATAACAATAAGAAAACTTACAAAGTATTTGCACATAAGTAAAAATAATTAACAGTTAGTTAAAGTAAAGGTAAATCAGAAGTTATCAATATGGTACAACTAAATGTAAACATAAAATACAGGATATGATAAGAAAAATAAGTAAAAAGGCTAACAATACATAAAAGCTTCTGCCATAATTTTGTCCAGGTTATCTTCAGACATTTAGTAGATAGTGGTCATTGAAGTATAGGTTCATAGGCAAATGGCCCTAGAGCCTTTAGAAGCCAAGCCCATAGGATTACCCTGGCATTGTGCCACCCGACCTTGTTCCCAGTACCTCTGTCGAGTAAAGCCACTGGAGTGATCCCTGGGGTGAATGTTCTATTTTCCATCCACTCATCAAGATTTCTCTTGAATGGGGCCAGTGAGGTGCTCTGCTTGACATGCATGGGAAGTATATGGGAAGTCTATTCCATAGCATGGGCAGTCTCTGGGTTATGAACCTGTCCCTCCAACATGTTCTTTTGATTGTGGTAATGAGGTTGAGGTCTCTGGAGTGTGTGGTGCGGAGGGATTGGGATTTCTTTAGATGTAGCATTTCTAACAGAGCTGGGTCAGACATGACTTTGTAAGTCAAGCAGAGATTGCCTCTAAGTAGGTGATATGAGACAGAGAATAGTTGGAGTTTTCTTGAGTCTGTCCATATAGAACAAATGTTTAAGGCCTAGGATCCTCTTTGTGAGGTACTTTTACGGCCTCTCTAGTTGTTGCAGGTGTTTAGTGAGGTACATGCCAAATGGGGCATTGTACTTGATGACTAGCCTAATGAGGGAAGATTAGAGGGAGAGAATGACCTCTTTTTTCCTGGATGCAAAACCCTTAGTAATGAGACGTGCCACACAGAAAGACTTTCTGACCACAGTGGCAATGTGTTGGTCAAAAGAGAGGTTGCTGTCAACCTGTGTTCCCAGATCCCTGATAACGTCTTCTGTGTTCAGTGGACTACATCGATGTGGTAATTCAAGGGAACCGGGTTTTTCCCAAAGGGGATTGTGAAGATAGGTGAAGGCTGCCAGCCTAGCTAGATAGAATTTTGTAAATAATTCTGTCATTTGTAAGTATTAATGTAAGCCACAGGCTTGTTCTCTTAAATGTGAAAAACTGTATTGGATGTTGAACTGAAAAAAATGTAACAACAGTGCACTCTGCTGTAAGAAAGATGATAAGTCAAGCATTATGAAATTCTTTCATCTAAAACTCGGAGCTGAGATGTCTAGAGGTAGGCATTCTTCCTATTGTTTTGATGCCAGAGTTAATGGCTAGAATTTACATGTATAATTTCTTTTATTGCTCTGGCTTCCTGACCAGCTGCAAGATCAAAAGGGCTATTAACCTCTGAGTTTCTGTTAGCCTGGGAATCAGAAAGAAATGATGTAATCTGAAATTAATCAGTTGGTACTGTGTTATCAATTTAAGGACAGAAAGAATGAGGGCATTTTAGCATTTGTCTTGAGAACATCCAGCATCACCAGCACTGTCTTGCTCTTTATGTAAGTTTATTTTAGAACTGTGTTTTCTCTTAGATATAGCTAGGAACTAGGAAGATTACATTGTTTTGTTCTGTACTGGTGTCAGAACTTTTTTACTGTATTATTTTATGTATTTCTCTGTGATCTCTGAACTCTTGATTAGCAATGTGTAGTAAGAAATATTCTTTTATATTTTTATTATTTATTATTTAATGTTTTAAACCTTTCAACTCTGGCTGCTTTGTGTAGAGATAATTTAAGCTCTAGATTACATTCATGTATATAGTGATACTGGCCAAGCCACCACAATAAGCCTTGACTGTTCAGTTGCACTTACCCTTTGGATAACAATATTGCACACTATAACTGGACACCCTTTCATAAGGGCCTTTTAGTAGCTTATAAATATTAGTGGGTGGTGGCAAGTGGTACTACTGTATAGCCTGGGTAAAAGGGGCACAGCTGGAGAACCTGTGCCTGCCTTCCCAGGAGTGTCTGTGTGGTTGTATATAACTCTTATCTCAAAGTGTGTGTGTGTGTGTGTCAGCTACATGGGCAGGCACACGAAGCACTGGTTGGACAGAGAGGGTGCTGGAGATTTTAGCTTGCCCACTAGGCTGAGCTCTGGACCCTATAGCTCTGCCAGTGGGGAGTCTTATTCGGAACCTGGAGAGAAAAGGAGAAACCAGCCCCAGACTGACTGTGATCTCTGTGTGCTCTTAAGGGAAATTGTACTTCACTGTGTGTATATTTATTATCCTTTCCCTATATGGACGCCCCTACCTGGTGTTAGTGGTGAGGATTGAGTCTCCTTGATTGCTGGGCCAGTGCACGGGCATCACAGGCATGACAACACATTTTTTGGCATTGAGCTAAAGGCCATGGTTCTGACATCAGTCGTTGGTCTCAGTGAGGCCTTTCTGTAGGATGTCAACATCACTTGGGGAGTTAATAATAGCTCCTAACTTGCAATTGTCTGTGAACTTTGTCAGCCAGAGTCCGTTCGTATTCGCCTGGACTTCATAGAAGTAGACAGGACCTAGGACTGCATCCTGTGGGACTCCACTCATGACTGGTCAGCAGTCTGACATTGGAGTCAGCTACTTTCACACTATGGGTTCTACCTGTGAGCCAGTTTGCAACCCACCTAGTGATATAGGGGTTGATGACTAGCTTAGTGAGTTGTTCTATGATTCCTGAGTGGGGAATGGTATCAAAGGCCTTGGCCACATCAAGGTAGGCTGTATGAACTACCTTGCCTTCATCCACAACTCCGATGACTGACTCAAAGAAGTTGACCAAGCTGAGCAGGCATGATCTACCCTTCACAAAACCAAACTCTGTGGGATCCAGAGTTTGGAGATTCCCTATATCCTTATTAGGTTCATGATGATGCATTCCATAGCTTTGCATATCAGACTCATCAGGCTAATGGGGTGATAGTTCCCAGGGTCTGTAGTCACTCGTCCTTTGTGGAGAGGGATGACTGTAACAGTGCACCGTTCAGTAGGGACAAAGCCTGAGGTGAGGCTGTGATAGAACAGGGCACACAGGTGAGGTGCCAGTTCACTCTGTAGTTAATGTAGAACACAGCCAGGGATATTGTCAGGTCCCATAGGAGCTATATTCTTGGCCTTGGACAGTGCTGTTTTAACCTGTGCAGCAGTAATACTGGGTGCATGGCAATCTACTGATATTGTGACTGGTCCTTTGGAGGGGGAGGGGTAAAGTTGGCACTGAATCTGTCGGCCAGTATATTGGCAATATCTGTTGGCTCAGTATAGGAGGTACCATTGTGCAGTAGCTCAGAGCAAATCTGGGTATTGCCATGGAGATTCTTTACATAAATGTAGAAGGCCTTGTGATTGTCTTTACCATCTGATGCAATTTTGTTTTCATAGCTAGCTTTAGAGGATTTGGTGAGGGATCTCAGCTTTTTGTTGAGGCTGATAAGAGAGTTTTTCCAGTCTTGGGACTTCACCTTATTCTGCATCAGTTTCCTCCTTCTGTTGTAGAGTTTGTTTATGGCAGGGGATCAACAGATTGGCTTCCTTTTTTTGGAAGAGAGTGTTTTGGTTCTATTGGGTATGACAAGATCCATGCATTTGTGTACGTGTTTGTACAGTGCATTGGTGTATGATTCGGCAGTCATGCAACTATTCTCCATTTGCATGGGTGCCGTGAAGTTAGCCACCTCTGTTTTTAGGAGCTCATGAAGAAAAGGCAGTCAGATAATAAAGGGAGGAGGCTTGGTGTAGGTGCAGTTCCATATAGAAGAGAGATATCTTTGTAAGGACGCTTTAAATGAAACATAGCTCTAATCAGTTCTAATTATAAATGGTAGGGGGTTCCAAGTCTGGCTACAGAGCAAGAGTAAAGGAGCTGGCTGGTAAGTTTGGTTTGTGAACCTGCAAAAGGTGTTGATTCTCAGATCTGAGAGACCTTTTTGGAGGGTAGTAACTAAATAATGAACTAAGAGCGGGACAGTCTGTAGGTGTATTGATGATTTTGTGTGCAGTTGTTAATTGTAGGTATGAGAGATAGTGTGGAAGTTCAAGCCAGTTCAGCGAATGCAGAGCTGGACAGTGATGGGTAGAATGCTTGGCATTTGTAGCAAACTTGACGATTTTATTGTAACATGTTCCCAGCTTTGTTTTTAAGGAGGACTGTAGGATAGTGAGTATAGGGGCACCATAGATGAGAGGAGGAAGCAGGTAAGTGGTAGCCAGGGTTTGTTTAGTGGTAGGGCTAAGGAAGAGTTTGTGCCTGTAAAGAATGCCTAGCTTTTGGTGGGTTTTGCTGATGTTATACTGTATGTGCAGATCAAATTTTAAATGTTCATCTGTTATTATTACTCAGAGTAGTTTAATGTGAATAACAACTTAAACTGTTGTGTTGCTCTGAGAAAGTATGGAAAATCCTCTTTTTTATATACAGTACCCCCTTTTGGAAATGCTGTTAGACTCTAGAGACTTGATTAGTATTGAACCGTGCCACCAAACAGACAGAAATACATTTGGGATCAATGAGGAAAAAAAGAAAGAAAAGCTGTGTTTCATTTTTTCTTGAGTGTTAGTGTATGTGTGTGAATGTGTCAGTCTAACGATATGTATTTGTTGGCATTTACATTGTTATGTGTCGTTTTAGTGCCTTGGTGACTTCATTATTGAGAGTAAATGTGGTTCATCTAAAATAAAGCTGGCATCACAAACACTGTTAAAATAAAAGTATGTTATTGAGAATCGGCTGACAAGTTTTGAGTATAAGTACATTCTGTCTCAAATCAGCTCTGTTCAAAACCTTGTCTGTCATTTCTTAATTTAATGTAGTTTTATGAATCAATTTTGTGTTTTCAGCATTCTTTGTTAACCATTTGATTTTTTGTGATTCATTTGGGTGCGTTCCTGAATAGTGAGATTGAATGAATGGAAATGCATTATTACATATATTAAGTCTGAGATCAATATTTCTTGGAATTTTTCCTTTTTTCCAAGGTATGACAAACTTAGAGTTGGAATAGAAAGGTGTATGTGTATATATGTATGTGTGTGTGTGTGTGTGTGTGTAATGTTTGACATTTGCTGTTCTCCTGTATTTTTTACATTTTTTCATAACTCCTTCATCATGTGTCTGACCAGACATTTGCAACAGCTGAAGTGGCTTCAGAGATTTCTCACTAAAAGAATACAAGGTATAAATAACGTCTTATATAGACTGCCTCAAAGTCCTGTCCCTGAAATCCATTTCCTTCAGGCTGTTGAGGAGCTATCTTTTCCTAACCTACAAGGTCTCTGATCCAGGTGTGAGGGATCTGTTACACATTCACAAACCAAACAGAACTAGAATTACCCAATCTAAGGATCTAAACCTCATCTGTGACATAAACGAAACTTGTTGGAGGGACTGGTATGTGTCTCAGAGATGACCCCTTCTCTGGACTAAACTCATATTCATGTGAAACAGAGCTTTTCCATAAGCCTATTCAAATGCATTTTAGACTTATGGATGGGAAATCTCAAATTTACCACTGGCTTGTTGCCTGTGCCCCTTATAGACAGGTGAAGCTTGTAGATGTCTAAGGCACAGGCATATACCAAAGCCATTCTAGTCCTTGGGCTGTGATATTTGGGAAAATTAGGGCATGAATGGCTAGGCTTAAAAATGCTCTAGGAGCAAATATTAATAATCATAAAAAAACAGGTTTTAGGGCCATTAGCCTAGTAATCTCCTTTGATCCTATGATCATATTATTTTAGAAGTTTCTTCTTTTTTAGCTCTGTGTGGCATCATAAACATTCCTATGTTACTGTTTTTATCTTAGAAATGTAGCTCTCTTGGTTATTGATGTATGCCAACTGGCATGTAAACAAAGCAGCAAGGCTTTACATACTTGAGAAATGCTGATTTCCTGCATTTATTTTAGATCTGAATACATTACTAGATTAATAGACTAGATTTCCAGATTCATGTCCCATCAACGATCATAGCTCCCTTGCCTTGGATCCTTTAAGGAGATGTTAGCACTTATTCCTGGGTTACCATCCCTTATGGATCCATGTTAGCACTCATTCCTATATTCATATTGGTAGGGGAGATATAGCATTTGAGACTGTTAGACAGTTAGACGGTGTTGTCTTCAGTGTTTTGGTGTTCTATATTATGGTTCTGGTATTGTTCATTTCAAGACTGTGGGCTTCAAGATTGTGACGGCAAGCCTTCTGTACTGACACACACACACACACACACACACACACACACACACACACACACACACACACACACACACACACACACACACACACACACACACACACTTGCAGCAAATAATCACACTTATAAAAAAATGGATGAATCAAAACTAACAGGAGGCCCTTTTTTATTGACCTAAAATGTGCTGTTGAGTTAGCAGCTTTGCGTGTCTGTGACACTTAAATGGCTGTCAACTTTTATGTATAACAGAATCTTCACACAGTTCTGCATGACCTGAGTAGTAGCAAGAGTTTAACCATGAGTACACCTGAGGGGTATCAGGAGCATAACCATGTGTATACCTGAGAAGTATCAGGAGGTTAACCATGGGTGTACATGAGGAGTATTAGGAGCATAATCATGGGTATACCTGAGAAGTATCAGAAGGTTAACCATGGGTGTACATGAGGAGTATTAGGAGCATAATCATGGATATACCTGAGAAGTATCAAGAGGATAACCATGGATATATCTGAGAAGTATCAGGAGGTTAACCATGGGTGTGCACGAGGAGTATTAGGAGCATAATCATGGGTATACCTGAGAAGTATCAGGAGGTTAACCATGGGTGAACCTGAGGAGTATCAGAAGGATAATGGATATACCTGAGAAGTATCAAGAGGATAACCATGGATATATCTGAGAAGTATCAGGAGGTTAACCATGGGTGTGCACGAGGAGTATCAGGAGCATAACCATGGTTATACCAGAGGCCCATCAGGAGCATAATCATGAGTATACCTGAGAAGTATCAGGAGGTTAACCATGGGTGAACCTGAGGAGTATCAGAAGGATAATGGATATATCTGAGAAGTATCAGGAGGTTAACCATGGGTGTGCACGAGGAGTACCAGGAGCATAACCATGGGTATACCTGAGAAGTATCAGGAGGTTAACCATGGGTGTGCACGAGGAGTATCAGGAGCATAATCATGGTTATACCAGAGGCCCATCAGGAGCATAATCATGAGTATACCTGAGAAGTATCAGGAGGCTACCCATGGGTTTACCAATAGTGTATCAGGAGTACCAGGAACTTAACTATGGATGTAACTGTGGACTACCTTAAGCCTACTTGTAAAGTACTAGGAATGTAAATGTGGAGGAGTGCTAATAACATATTTCTGCATGTGCGAGATAGCTTGACCTTGACCAGCACTACAATACCCGAGAACTGCTAGGAATGTTGGCATGAAATTGAGAAACTTTAAGAATGAACTGACATAACCATAACTAAAATGTTGCAAAATGTGTTTGCTTAATATCTGATTGAAAATAAACTTTATTTTAGATTTTACATAGTAAACAAGCTGCAGTTGAACTAAGAAGACTGCCTCCAGTGAGTATCACTTGCTCTAGCACACTGTGCTACTTTGCAGTTATATGTTGCACTACCCACTACTACAGAAACAGCAGTGCAAGTATGACTCACAGGCTACCATGTTATTCCTCCTGAAACTACCACCATTTTCTAAGGATATTCACATGGCTGTGGCAGTTTACACCAGTGTCTGATGTCCAGCACCTGCCTGGTGCACGAAGGAGAGCAAGATCATGCTTATTGTCTTTATGGCTAGTTCAAGAAGCATCTACTGGCCCTCAGTGATTATCCACTTAGAAAAGAAGACCTGATATGACCTGCCTGAGGTGTCGATGTTGTATAGGGCATTGCCAGGTCAAAAGAACAGTGCAGGCATTGATATAATGACATCCGATGCTGCAGTTTAATGATGTGCACAGGGGACCAGAGTTTAGGCAGCAGCACCCTGAATGGTATGGTAAGTAAATGACGTTGTATTTTTGTTTTTTTAATGTCTGAGACTGTTTTTGCTGATGGTAGGTATTTGCCAAGGTCAGTATAGCAAGTCTCTGTGGGCAAATGTGTGGTGCTTCAGTGACTGATAGAGGTGCCAGCTACAATTATTATGCCTTTTTGCAGTGACCTATTATAAGTATGTATTTATGCTACACCATCTCAGGATGCCTACACACTACCTAGTGTGGCTCTGTGTGTAACAAGGCAACTTATTTTTTTAAATTCTCCAAATCTTTTGGGTTTGTAATACCATGACGGGAAATGACCCCATTCCTAAGTCAAAGTACGATTAAAGTTCATGAAATTAGTATTGTTTCAATCTTTGATGTCAGCCAAAAGTGCTCTTTGCAGCACCCACAGTGTGCCCAGTAATGACTCCTTCTGCAGTTCGTATGGGGTTACATGGATTGGTAACATATTTAAATATGATTGTAGATTCTTTTTCATAAGACTCGTTGCTCCTACTACTATTGGAACTGTCTGGGTATCTTTCTTCCACATTGCTCTTGTTTCTGCCTGCAGATCCTGATATTTTATGACTTTGTGTCTCTGTATACAACACACTCTAGTCAGTGGGTGTGTTGATTTTAATGATCAATGTTACTTTTCTCTTGTTTTCATGGACCACTATATCTGATTTTCTAACATCCATCTTTTGAACTGTTGGTAATGGATGATCCCATGTGATACAAACTTCTTAATTTTCTGTGATGCTTTGTAGCTCATGTTTCCAGTGCTTTTCAGCCACTTCAATACCATAATGTTTGCACAATCCCCAGTGCCACAAGCTCACGACCAGAGATATCACCAGGAACCGGATAGTTTATAGAAAACTCTGCTTTAATTAAATGTAACTTCACAAATAAAATGTTCACGAAAAATAATTAAAAACCACAATCCCCAGTGCAACAGTCTTGCCACATTATTATGCCTTTCACTATACAGTCCGTCTGCCATTAGTATGTCACAACCAGCATCGAGGTGTGTGACTGTTTCCAATTCGGCTTTACAAAACCTACATTTGTCTGTTTCTCCCACATGTTCAATGGACGTTGTAAACCAGCATGCACCCACTACCTTTGGCTGCCAATATTAACCTTTCATGTCCTAGTTTGAATTCATCTGTCCTTAACTATTTTATTTATTTATTTATTTATTTTACATTTGTTGACCGGGCTAGTCTAGCTGGATATATGTCCATTTTCAGTAGAGGCCCGAGGAGTTAAGCTCCAGAGTTTAAGAAGAAGTACATTTGTGATATTACAAGAAAGTAAGGGTAACAATATGCAAAGAGTACACACAAATTGAGCCAAAAAAATTACAAGCAGGTTATACAGTTAACATCATAAAAAATTTTACATTTTAAAAATTTTTTTTTTTTTTTTTTTTTTTTGAGGGGGAGGTTGAAAAGGGAGAGTGAGTAAGATAAGAGGGGGGTAGGGTTTCATGATGAAGGGATTTGTCTGATGGCATAGAGTCATTAGTCAGGATCAGTGCAGGGCACATCCATTGAGATTTGAGGTGGAGTTTAATTTTCTTTTTGAAGAGAGATTTAGAGGAATAGTGGTAAGTTCAGAGGGAGCAGGTTCAATGTTTTCCAACAGTGTTGGAAAAGAGGGAGTCACCGGCTTTGTTGTTTGATTTATCAATATTTACAAGTAGTTTGTGTGCAGATCTTAGGGATTTTAGGTTATGGTAGGGGTGGATAAGGGTAGATAGTATAGGTGTTTTGTCAGGTTGATGCAGAATTTGATGGGCAATGGTTAATTGATTGATTTTAAGCTGGTGCTGAAATTCAGGCCAGCCTAGTAGTTTTAGATTGATACAATGGTGGGTTTTGAATGGGTTGCTTGTAGCAAATCTTGCTATATTGTGGTAAGAGTTCTCTAATTTCAGAAGATTTTTTTTTGATAGGTTTGTAAATATGGGGAGGCATAAAGGAGGGGAGCGATAAGGTGGGTTTGAGCAATAGTAATTCTAGAGTCTGGAGTGAGTAAAGGTTTGATTCGGTCGAGAGAGCCTATTTTTTGTTAGTATTTTTCAAGGTGTTGTTTATATGTGTATCAAAGTTAAGGTTGTTATCTATGGTAATTCCTAATAGTTTAGTCGTGAGGTCTTGAGATATAGGTGTGCCATTTTAGAGTGTTAATGTAAAGTCTATAGGAGGAGATTTACTGGAGGGTGTAAAGAGGAGGAGTTTGGTTTTTTTGGGGTTAAGTAGGAGACAGCGTTGGGAAAACCATTCTTCAACGGAGTTAAATATGTGTTGTGTAAGGGAGTGAAGATTAGGTACTGTTGTGGCTGAGCAAATGAGTGTGGAATCATCTGCATATTGAATGCATGTAGCTTGTGGAACTATTTGGTGTAGGTCATTGATAAACAAAGAAAACAGAAGGGGACCTAATATAGACCCTTGGGGAACACCAATGGTTACAGGAAGCTGTGAAGATAGGGTGGATTTCCAGAGAACTGCTTGGTGTCGGTCGTTTAAGTAGGATTTGAACCAGTTAATGGGTTGGGTGTCTATTGACATAGATTGGAGGATATTTATGAGTATTTGGTGGTTTACCATGTCAAACGCTTTTGACAGGTCTAGGAAGAGAGCTGAGGAAAGTGTGTTGTGGTTACGATTTTTGTTGATGGTGTCTGTAAAGGAGAGGAGGGCAGTGGTGGTACTATGGGATGGTCTGAAGCCATGCTGGGTATTAGAAAGTAAGTTGTATTTGAGAAGATGGTTTAGGAGTTGCTTGTGTATACATCTTTCCATGATTTTTGATAAGGGAGAGAGTAGGGCTATAGGGCGGTAGTTTGAAAATTCAGTAGAATTTCCACCCTTGTGAAGAGGGATGATATGAGATATTTTCCAAAGTTTTGGGACATATCCCTCTGTGATGGTTCTGTTTACGAGTATGGAAATTGGGTAGGCTATGGAACTGTCTGCTAATTGCAAGTATTCTGCGGGTAGTAAGTCAGCAGAGGGGGTACAAGGTTTGAGTTTTTTGATAAGTGAGAGTATGTAGGCTGTGGGGACAGGTTGGAAGAGAAAAGGGGGAGGTGGCTTTAAGTCATGTTTAGATGTAACTGTGTCATTTGTAGAGAGTTGACTAGCCAGCGTATGAATTGTGTCTGTAAAGAAGGAATTAAAGTCGTTGGCAATTTGGTTGTGGTTCATTGTGTCAGAGCCTTGTGGGTTGGGTGTGGTAGGTTTACTAGGCTGTAGTAGTTCATTTATATTGGCCCAGAATTTTTGTGGGCAATTTTTGCGAGTTTGCTGAGATTTTAGGTAATAGCTTTTCTTATCGGTCATTATGGCTTTTTTGGTCTGATATCGTAGTAGTTTGTAGTGTTGGTAGTCTGTTGGGTTCTTTGTAGAGCGGGATTTGTTCCAGATCTTGTTTCTGAGTTGGATTTTCTGCTTTGTTTCTATTGAGAGCCATGGGGCAGATTTGGTTTTAATTCTAATAGATCGAGTGGGAGCGTGATGGTTAAGTATAGTTAGGAATTTTGCATTAAAGTAGTCTACAGCTTCATCTAGGGGAAGGTATTTCAAGGGTGACCAGCTACAAGCATAAAGTTCATTTCTAAAGAGTTCCAAATTCAATTTCTTTTTGGTTCTGAGTGTTCTAGTTATGCTTTGGGTAGGGGGGTTAGTTTTGAGCCTGATAATGTAGGTAAGTAAGTGATCACTTATATCTTCAGGGATGGTTCCTGTTTCATAAATATGGGGCTGATTGTTGGTGAGTATCCAATCTAGGATGCTTTCTTTATTGTTGGCTTTATTTATTCTAGTGGTGGAGGTGATTGTTTGGGTAAACCCATAAAGGTTAATGTGGCTAGTAGGGAGTTTGTTACAGCAAGCTTGCCAATCAATGTTTAGGTCGCCTAAGATGAATGTTTCTTGGGGTAAGTTTAGGGATAGCCAGCATAGGATGTTTTCGATGGTGGAAATGTTATTTCCAGGGGGGATATAGATGCATATGATAAAGATAGATTTGACTGAGTTAAGTTTCAGTTTGGTGATCAGAATTTCTGCATTAGAGTCCTGAGGGGGTTTTGTTGGAAAGTGGTTATTTGAAGGCTAGATTTAGATAGGATGGCTACTCCACCTCCTTTTTTCTCCGCCCTGTCTAGGCGTAGGATGTTATAGCCAGGAGGGGTGATTTCAGTGTCTTTTGTAGAAGGTTTAAGCCAGGTTTCAGTTAGGCAGATTATGTCGAAGGAGTAGTGTTCTAAGAGAGCATGCAGTTGTGTTATTTTGTTGTTAACACTACGTATGTTGAGGTTTGCTATAGAGAGTGAGTTGTGATTATTTGGTAGAGGACTAGTATTTGGGACTTGATTAAAGTTCTGATTATTAGTGTAGCTAATAGGACCTGGGTTTGGGTGAATATCTCCATCTTTAAGGGGACAGAGAAGGGTTTGAGAAGAAAGGTTTGTAAATTTGCTATGGGGCAGAGGTAGTCTTTTGGATTTTGTTTGGTATATTTTAAGTGGGTAATTCTATGGTATTTCGGTAAATGGTAGTTAGGTGTAGAAGTGATGTTGATATGTTGGTTATGGAATGTAGGAAGAGCTGCAGTAGTATGTTTAGAGGGGTTGGGAAAGTGTGCTAGTAGAGGGTATTCGTAGGAGGTAAGAAGAAGTGATATTGTTAAAGTTGGAAGTATTGATAGTAAGAGTAAGGTATGTGTTATGGATATGGTGGGGTGCTTATACATTGTGGTATTTATTATTATGCTGTAGATTGTTGTATAAGTGTAGTGATGCTGTAATGCAGGATAAGGTGAAAGGAAGAAGTGGACTGGGAATGTTAGGAAGAGTAGAGAGGCTGTAGGTGTGGAGGTTACTATTGGATATAAGTCAGGGAGAGGCTGTTTAGTTGAGAAAAAAAAAATAACAAGTGGAGGGAAAGGAGTGGATAGGTTACAGCTGGTTGGATTTAATTGGATGAGAGGTGAGGGGTGTGGTTAAATTGCTAGGAGAAATGGAGGGAAAAGAGTAGAGTGGTTCAGGTGATAAGCTCCTATTGGCAGAAAAGGTAGGGGGTGTGGTTTGTTAGGTATAACTGTAGAGGTAGTGGGGGTGTGTGGGAATTGGGAGTAGGGTAGGGGAGCGGAGTGAGCCAGGGCTTAACGGAGCGGGTTGAGACAATGGAGAAGATATTCAGCAGTAGACAATCAGTAGAAAATACAGCAGTAGACAATCAGTAGAAATAGGTAGCTGCAGGTTGCAAGGCAGTAGGTGAGTGGAAAGGTGTAGGATGTAGAGTAGATCTAGGGAGAAAGAGTAGGAAGGCAGGATAGAGTGGAAAGGCAATAGGTGAGAAGGATTAGGAACTGGCAAGAGGCATAATCAGTATATACAGTTTACAAGGTGGTAATGGGGGAGATGGAGTAATAGATGGATATAAGAGGAGTGCCTTCTAGTGGGCAGGACAGGAGTTGTAGATGAAACTAAAAGGGAGATGGAAAGTATAGGTAAGTGGAGAGAGAGAAGATGAAGAAAAATATAAGGAGAGTGTGTGAGGGTAAGTGAAAGGTTAAGGAGGTTAGGTAGGTAGATATGGAAGAAGGGGTAAGGCAGCTGGCTGCTTAGGTTTAGCTATCTTTAGGGCCCTGTAGTGGTACTAAAATAGAGGTCTGGTTTTAAGAGGTAGATTTAGTCCAGTACATACTTATTTCAAATCTTGAAGGAGGGTTCAGAACAAAGGACGCTGGATGTTGAGGCTACTGGAGATGGATAGGGCTCTTTTGGCACCAGGAAGCAGTGGATTAAGTTAAGAGCAGGTCAGGAGGAGCTGGTAACAAGGGAAAAAAGGATATAAAAATGAGGTTGAGAGATACAGAGTTAGCAGCTTAGTACATATATTAAATAGCAGACAATAGCTTGCATTGACATTTAAAACATTGTGATAAAGTGACTGCTAAATAACAGATAACATAGAATCATTAGGCAGTCTAAGCAGCAGTAAGTCTTTTACAGGCATCAGCAGTCAACAGTAGTACAAATAATACAGGTGGCACATACAGCATTGCAAAAGGTGATAAGCAATAGGAGGACACAAGCACTATTTGCAATAGTATTCAAGAGGTACAACATCAAAACACAGTAGGCGGTACAACTATGACTAGAGCATGCTATCAACATGAGATAGGAAGCTAGCTATTTGAACATAATTTAACCTACAAAAACTGCAGCAAAGGATCTACAAAGCTAGGCTGTGAGGGTGAGATACGGTTACAGAGAGATACAGAATAGTGGAAAAATAGTAGTAAAAATGTGAGTTGCTGAGTCTTCAAACAATTAAAAAGTGGATGCAGCAGAAAAGCGTGTTTCTAAGGTGAGTAACTAGCTGAACTCAGCTTGTCTGGATAAAATGCAGTTACCTGCAACGCTTAGACAAATCCTTAGCTTGATTGGCGTTTTGAGTAGTTGAGTCTCCTACTCGGCGTTTCCGTGGTGAGGTGGTAGTGTTGAGCATGTGGGTTGGTTAATAAAAGGGGACAGACTGCTGTACGGATATACAGTTAAATATTTAATAAAAAAGGAACAGGACTCGGGCTGAGGGACCCGGTTGACCTTAGAACCCGGTTGACTGGTCCTCAGTAAAAAAGTATAGCGGATAGCATATGTCGCCACCAGGGTAAATGTGCTAATAGTACGCCAGGTGGGTGTACTACTATATTAGAGGCTTCTACTCAGAGAAGGTTTACACTCATTTAGCTGAGCAAAGCCATTTGTTATGATGTCGTGAAGTGTGCGGATGGTACTACACATAGGTATAGTATAGCATTAAACATAAAACAGCCTTTAATCAGATAAAGTAGTCACCGCACATTAACCTGGTATTAAACCTTAGGCATTAAAGCCTCAAACCTTAAATTCCGCTCATTAAGCTGGTATTAGACATTAAAACAGCCTTAAACACTGTACATTAATCCGCCTTTAACAAAAAGCAATAGTATCCGCTTATTGAGTTGGTATTAGCTTTAAACATTAAACATTAAAACAGCCTGTAATCCAAATTAAAGATAGTCTCCGCAAATTGAGCTTGGCAAGCATTTAAATAGGGTAGTAAATACTGAGACAGCGCGTGTAGTAATGACACGCGCAGTTTTTAAATCAGTTCTCAGCCGCACACCACGTGGCAGTGCCGTATAACAGTTGTAAGCAAATTATGATAAAAATACTGCCAGGTGTAAACGCTACTGTCTGCACAACAAATAAGTATATCTAATGCTGAACAAGTCCAGTACCTGTAGAAGCAGTACGCATTTAGGCAGATTATGATAACACAGTACTAAGAGATAACAAACACATACCCATTGGTAGATAAATAGTTTGAGTCAGTCGTGAGGTTATTCACGGTAAGCAAATTATATCAAACAGTCCAGAGAATCCATTTCAACAGGTCAACGACCATACAGTTTAAGCAATACAAACAGTGCAAATGGCGGTAACCGAGACCACTAATAGTACTCACCAGGGCAAAAGACGCTGGGGGCAGAGCAGTCAGCAGCTAGAGACCCACAGATGGGAAACCCAATATCTAAGAATTGGCGCCACAGAGGTAAGAGTTATAAATAACCTCTCACGAGAAATGAGGTAGCAAGGGAAGGGAAAGGTGAGCAATAGTATGTAGGTGGGCGGGGCCAGAAGGTAGCCAGATGCAGCCGTTAACTGGCAATAGTACAGCTGCACGAAATGAGTACCGGAGAGAGGAGGGGGGAGTAAGAAGAGAGACAAGAAAAGGAGGACTACGGTTTGTAGACTGAGTAAAATAGCAATCCAAGACAGGGAATCGAAGGATCGGGACAGGAAAGGGTAGACTGTCAAGACAATGGAGAAGATATTCAGCAGTAGACAATCAGTAGAAAATACAGCAGTAGACAATCAGTAGAAATAGGTAGCTGCAGGTTGCAAGGCAGTAGGTGAGTGGAAAGGTGTAGGATGTAGAGTAGATCTAGGGAGAAAGAGTAGGAAGGCAGGATAGAGTGGAAAGGCAATAGGTGAGAAGGATTAGGAACTGGCAAGAGGCATAATCAGTATATACAGTTTACAAGGTGGTAAAGGGGGAGATGGAGTAATAGATGGATATAAGAGGAGTGCCTTCTAGTGGGCAGGACAGGAGTTGTAGATGAAACTAAAGGGGAGATGGAAAGTATAGGTAAGTGGAGAGAGAGAAGATGAAGAAAAATATAAGGAGAGTGTGTGAGGGTAAGTGAAAGGTTAAGGAGGTTAGGTAGGTAGATATGGAAGAAGGGGTAAGGCAGCTGGCTGCTTAGGTTTAGCGCTATCTTTAGGGCCCTGTAGTGGTACTAAAATAGAGGTCTGGTTTTAAGAGGTAGATTTAGTCCAGTACATACTTATTTCAAATCTTGAAGGAGGGTTCAGAACAAAGGACGCTGGATGTTGAGGCTACTGGAGATGGATAGGGCTCTTTTGGCACCAGGAAGCAGTGGATTAAGTTAAGAGCAGGTCAGGAGGAGTTATTTCAAATCTTGAAGGAGGGTTCAGAACAAAGGACACTGGATGTTGAGGCTACTGGAGATGGATAGGGCTCTTTTGGCACCAGGAAGCAGTGGATTAAGTTAAGAGCAGGTCAGGAGGAGTTATTTCAAATCTTGAAGGAGGGTTCAGAACAAAGGACGCTGGATGTTGAGGCTACTGGAGATGGATAGGGCTCTTTTGGCACCAGGAAGCAGTGGATTAAGTTAAGAGCAGGTCAGGAGGAGTTATTTCAAATCTTGAAGGAGGGTTCAGAACAAAGGACGCTGGATGTTGAGGCTACTGGAGATGGATAGGGCTCTTTTGGCACCAGGAAGCAGTGGATTAAGTTAAGAGCAGGTCAGGAGGAGTTATTTCAAATCTTGAAGGAGGGTTCAGAACAAAGGACGCTGGATGTTGAGGCTACTGGAGATGGATAGGGCTCTTTTGGCACCAGGAAGCAGTGGATTAAGTTAAGAGCAGGTCAGGAGGAGTTATTTCAAATCTTGAAGGAGGGTTCAGAACAAAGGACGCTGGATGTTGAGGCTACTGGAGATGGATAGGGCTCTTTTGGCACCAGGAAGCAGTGGATTAAGTTAAGAGCAGGTCAGGAGGAGTTATTTCAAATCTTGAAGCAGGGTTCAGAACAAAGGACGCTGGATGTTGAGGCTACTGGAGATGGATAGGGCTCTTTTGGCACCAGGAAGCAGTGGATTAAGTTAAGAGCAGGTCAGGAGGAGTTATTTCAAATCTTGAAGGAGGGTTCAGAACAAAGGACGCTGGATGTTGAGGCTACTGGAGATGGATAGGGCTCTTTTGGCACCAGGAAGCAGTGGATTAAGTTAAGAGCAGGTCAGGAGGAGTTATTTCAAATCTTGAAGGAGGGTTCAGAACAAAGGACGCTGGATGTTGAGGCTACTGGAGATGGATAGGGCTCTTTTGGCACCAGGAAGCAGTGGATTAAGTTAAGAGCAGGTCAGGAGGAGTTATTTCAAATCTTGAAGGAGGGTTCAGAACAAAGGACGCTGGATGTTGAGGCTACTGGAGATGGATAGGGCTCTTTTGGCACCAGGAAGCAGTGGATTAAGTTAAGAGCAGGTCAGGAGGAGTTATTTCAAATCTTGAAGGAGGGTTCAGAACAAAGGACGCTGGATGTTGAGGCTACTGGAGATGGATAGGGCTCTTTTGGCACCAGGAAGCAGTGGATTAAGTTAAGAGCAGGTCAGGAGGAGTTATTTCAAATCTTGAAGGAGGGTTCAGAACAAAGGACGCTGGATGTTGAGGCTACTGGAGATGGATAGGGCTCTTTTGGCACCAGGAAGCAGTGGATTAAGTTAAGAGCAGGTCAGGAGGAGTTATTTCAAATCTTGAAGGAGGGTTCAGAACAAAGGACGCTGGATGTTGAGGCTACTGGAGATGGATAGGGCTCTTTTGGCACCAGGAAGCAGTGGATTAAGTTAAGAGCAGGTCAGGAGGAGTTATTTCAAATCTTGAAGGAGGGTTCAGAACAAAGGACGCTGGATGTTGAGGCTACTGGAGATGGATAGGGCTCTTTTGGCACCAGGAAGCAGTGGATTAAGTTAAGAGCAGGTCAGGAGGAGTTATTTCAAATATTGAAGGAGGGTTCAGAACAAAGGACGCTGGATGTTGAGGCTACTGGAGATGGATAGGGCTCTTTTGGCACCAGGAAGCAGTGGATTAAGTTAAGAGCAGGTCAGGAGGAGTTATTTCAAATCTTGAAGGAGGGTTCAGAACAAAGGACGCTGGATGTTGAGGCTACTGGAGATGGATAGGGCTCTTTTGGCACCAGGAAGCAGTGGATTAAGTTAAGAGCAGGTCAGGAGGAGCAGGGCAAAAGACGCTGGGGGCAGAGCAGTCAGCAGCTAGAGACCCACAGATGGGAAACCCACAGATGGGAAACCCAATATCAACCCAATATCAACATGAGGTTCTTCCAGAAGTTTTTTATACTTGCAACTATATTTATGCATTTTGCGCATTTCTTACCTTCTTATCTGGTCCTTCACCTTATATTCTTTCTTTTGTTCTTTGGCACATTCAGTTGCTGCCTGATTTTTATCTACTTCTGTTTTGATTTCCATTCCTGCTTTACACTGATATGCTTCTGCTAGATGAAGCAGAGAAGTCATCTTAGATTTATTTTCCTCATGTTTCAAAACTTTCACTACATTTGGGTCTCGTAATGTCAGCAGATGTGTGGAGTCCCACAGTTGCAGATCTGTACATGTAATCAATTTCAAGGAGGTCCATCCTTCCTTCAGAACGGGGAATATATAATCTTGGTATACACTGATTTTTATAAATCATTTGGTGAGCATGAAGCATCCTTCTTCTTTTCCTGTCAAATCTATCCAACACATTTTGGGACCAGTCAATCACTCCAAAACTCCAAAACAAATCTATATGCAACTAACAACAGGCAAAACTGCAATCCAAATTGTAGCTTGCTACAGATCACCCACCATGACCCAGAACCCCCATTCCGCATTTCTGGAGACACTGGGAAATATGAAGGTCCTACCAAACACCCTAATACTGGGTGATTTCAATTACCTAAACATAAACTGTGAGAACTACTCAAGTGCTAACTCCCTTGCCCAATGCTTCGTAGAATTTATAAACTCGAATGCCCTAGATCAACTAGTCAACACCCCCACCAGAGGGAACAACATATTGGACCTGGTCATCACCAACATGTGCGACTGGTCAACCAGAGGTCAACCCCTCGCTGGTTAGATCAGACCATAGACTAATCACTCTGGATATCCACATTCCACCCCCACCCCCAATCAAGGAAATCACCATGAAAAACTTTTCAAAAGCAAACTTCACATTACTTAAGACCAAGGTGGAAAGGTTCACAGCCCCCATGCTAAAGGAAAGTTAGAAAAATATATAACAGTAATATGCATGCTTAGTGCATTCGAGGTTTAAAAGTGTTAATACATTTATTCTGTTCACACTGCATGAATCTACACAGCTATTAGAAACTTAACAAGAGACATTTAATTTCTGCTAATGTCATGAAAATAACAAGAGACATTTCATTTCTGCTAATGTCATGAAACTTAACAAAGAGATATTTCATTTCTGCTTATGCCATGAGAAAATATGCAGCTGCTAGAAGCTTTGATAAAGAAAACAATAGATGCTTGAAAGTATAAACCATAGTCAGCACTACTTGTACCAAAGCTAGAAATGTACCTTGAATCTAGACAAAATGTAACACATGTATTAGAACTGTACAACTGAAGAATTGAAAAGTTAAGGTGGGCTAAAATAAGCCCAAGGCCAGGTTGTTTTTCTCAAAATGTTTTTGCAAGACAGCAAATAATCTGACCATGTCAGCAATAAGTCTGGTAACATTTTCTGTGAAACATACAGAAAGCTGTGTCCAACTACGTCAGCAACAGAATAGTAACATTTTCTGTGTGACATGAAGAGAACTGTATAAGAATAATATACTGATCACCAAAGAGCTAGACAAATCCTGTACCTACATGCTTTGTCTCCTTGCTGCAAGTAATAAAGGGTGCCTTGCATGAACCTAACGTGCATTGGTCTTTGAAGTTTTTTCCTTTTACAAGGACAATGCTGTCCAAGTTGCTGAAACCTTTACAAAGGCACTCTATGAGCATCTGCAGGAATGCATGGATCGTGCTATCCCAAGGAAAACCAAGAATCACTCCTCCAAGTAAAGGAAACCAGTCTGGTGGACCCCTGCCATAAACAAGCTATACAACAGAAGTTGGAAACTAGTACAGAAAAGAGTGAAATCCCAAGAAGGAAAGGCATCCCTGATCAGTATCAGCAAGAAACTACGATCCCTCATTAAATCATCCAAGGCTAGTTTCGAAAAAAAAAATTGCCAATGACTCCAAAGATAACCACAAAGCTTTCTTTAGCTATGTCAAGAACCTAAGTGGAAACTCTCAGATCTGCTCTGAGTTAGTGCAGAATGGCACAAAATACACTGAACTGCCTGATATTGCCAACATTCTGGCAGACATGTTTAATGCAAACTTCACCCCCCTCTCACCCCCTAAAGGGCCAATAATCATACCAGAAGAATGTAGGGCCCCGTCATTCACCAATACACAGGTTAAAACAGCCCTATCCAAAGCCAAAAACACATCTTCAATAGGACCGGACGGTTTCCCAGGCTGTGTCTTACAAGAGCTCCAAAATGAACTAATCCCTCACCTAAACACACTGTTCAAACTCAGCTTCTCTACAGGCTACGTACCCACAGAATGGTGCACAGCAACAGTTATCCTGCTCCGCAAAGGTCTAGCCACAACAGACCCCAGGAACTATCGCCCTATAAGCCTGACTAGCCTGGTCTGCAAGGCTATGGAGCGCATCATCATGGAACTCATTAACAGAGACATTGGGAACCTCCAAACCTTGGACCCTACCCAGTTTGGCTTTGTTAAGGGCAGATCATGCCTCCTAAAGCTGGTAGACTTCTTTGAGACAGTTACCAAGGCATTAGACGAGGGAAAGGAGGTCCTCACAGCCTACCTAGACCTCACAAAGGCTTTCGACACCATTCCCCATTCTAGTATTATAGACAAGCTCACCAGCTTGAACATAAACCCCTATGCCATGAGATGGGTTGCCAAATGGCTCATGGATAGAACCCACATGGTGAGAGTTGCAGGCTCTATGTCCGACTCTAAACTGGTTACAAGTGGCATCCCCCAGGGCTCAGTCCTAGTACCCCTCCTGTTCGGTATATACTTTTCAGAGGTATAGGCAAGTATAGGAGGACTATGGCTGACCATGTTCGCAGATGACTGCAAACTAGGGGCCATAATTGATTCCCCGGCTTATCTGCAAGGCTATGGAGCTCATCATCATGGAACTCATTAACAGAGACATTGGGAACCTCCAAACCTTGTACCCTACCCAGTTTGGCTTTGTTAAGGGCAGATCATGCCTCCTAAAGCTGGTAGACTTCTTTGAGACAGTTACCAAGGCATTAGACGAGGGAAAAAGGTCCTCACAGCCTACCTAGACCTCACAAAGGTTTTCGACACCATTCCCCATTCTAGTATTATAGACAAGCTCACCAGCTTGAACATAAACCCCTATGCCATGAGATGGGTTGCCAAATGGCTCATGGATAGAACCCACATGGTGAGAGTTGCAGGCTCTATGTCCGACTCTAAACTGGTTACAAGTGGCATCCCCCAGGGCTCAGTCCTAGTACCCCTCCTGTTCGGTATATACTTTTCAGAGGTATAGGCAAGTATAGGAGGACTATGGCTGACCAAGTTCGCAGATGACTGCAAACTAGGGGCCATAATTGATTCCCCGGCTTATACAGACACCCTCCAGAAGGGTCTCACTAAGACGGGTACCTGGTGTCAAAATCATGGCCTCAAACTAAATGCCAAAAAGGTGCATAGTCATCCCCTTTGGAGAAAACAAAGTACCCACGAACTACCACATTGGTGGTAGTCCCCTAAATACAGAAAATGTAATAAGGGATCTGGGGACCCAAGTAGATAGTAATCTCTCCTTTGATAATCATATTGCCAAGGTGGTTAGAAAATCCTTCTATGTGGCCCACCTAATCACAAAAGGGTTCGCATCTAGAACAAAAGAGTTTATTGTGCTTCTCTACTCATCACTCCTTAGACCCATCATAGAATACAACGTCCCATTTGGGATGTACCTCACAAGACACCTGCAACAGCTAGAAAGACAACAAAAGTACCTCACCAAGAGGATTACTGGCCAAAAAAAGATGCCCTATGCAGCCCGACTCAAGAAACTCCAGCTGTACTTGGTTGCATACCGCTTACTCAGAGGTGATCTTTGCCCAACATACAAGGCCATGTCCAACCCAGAATTCATGGACATGCTCCACTTAAAAAAAAAACAAATCCCAGAGAGCCACATGCTCTAGAGATATAAACCTCACCACAATGATAAATACGACATGCTGGAGGGATAGATTCCTGTCCCAGAGACTACCCATGCTTTGGAACAGGATTCCAATATATATCAGGCAGAGTCCCTCACTAACACTCTTCAAGAGAAACCTTGACGGGTGGATGGGAAACAGAAAATTTACCCCGGGGATCACTGTAGTGGCTCTGCTGGACAGTGGCGCAAGGAACTAATGGCTCTGCTTGACAGGGGCACAGGGAACTAATCTAAGGGGGTGGCGAAAGCCAACATATTCTGGCTAGGCCTATAAATGCCCTTGGGCAGATAGCCTAGTACTTACCTATGAACCTAGGACCCTATGAACTGTAAGTTAGGACAGGAAGAGCTGCCCCTTAAGTAGTTTTCTCCTCACTTTGGTTATTGCTTCCAGTTTCTACAAACTTAGGGCTTCATTACACCTGTCTCCTTACTCATACCACTGTGCTGGCATACTCCTTCCACATTTCTTGTCATATGCTGATGACATTGCCATTATTGCCTCTTCTATGGCCCAACTGTTTCAGTTTTTGCAGACTCTTCTGGATGTTTTCACCCATGTTGGCTTGTCTCTCAATTATGATAAGACCAAGGGATTTACTCTTATTCCTTCATCCAGTACTACACAGCATGGCATTACTTTTACAGACCAGGGTTTTACCATTCTGGGCATCCCCTATGGCACACCAGATTTCATTTCAGCTTCTTGTCAGAAGCTTTCTGACTCCACTTGTCACAAGCTACATTTTTGGAGGACCTTTACATTATAGTTTTTCAAGAAAGTGTATTTGCTAAATGGCACATTTTTGAACATCTTAGGTTATCTGTTTGCAGTTTATTTTTTTCCTTTTCAGTGGATGACTCGTTTACTTCAAGAAGTGGTTACCTTTTTTGGGGAGTTGCTCTCAACCCTGTTAAAAGGGGTGTTCTTTACTCACCACCGAATAAAGGTGGGTTCTCGCTGTGTCATCCTAGCTTATTTCTACATACTGTTTATTTCCCTTATTACGACACTTTCTCTCCAATGACTTAACACTTGTGGGAAGGTTAATGACAGCTTTTCAGGCCAGGTTTTGGACTTCTGCCCTCACAGGAAAATGTACCAGGACTGGATCTCAACCTGAGCTGGTGGACATCCTGCTTTTCCTCTTGCATCACAAAGTCACTGCAGAATCTCTTCCACCCACAGGGAAGGAATGGTACTTTCAACTCCTCCAACAAGGCTACTCCATTGATGCCTATGAACACTGCATGCTCCTGCAAGTCCATGGCTTGCGACAATGATGGAATGTTTATCATTGCTTCCCACAATGGACTGATATGCTTTGACGTTGCTCAGTTAATTGACTACCATGTAAAGGATACTACTTTCTGAGACCTCTGGAGCAGCGGTCTTGTTTTCAGGAAGACTGCCATGGCATTGAAGATGCGGAATATGTTTTCAGCCTTTCATGGAATACATCCGCCACCAATGTGCCTTGCCATTCCTTTTTCCAATCACCGAGGACAAGTGCCTCTATGGCGACTATGGACAATTTTGGACAGATGCCATCAAGCACGTGGATTTCTTTCTCGTCTCTGTCATGCATATCCTCTGGCATAGTCGTTGTGCAGTAGCATGAATGGAAAAAGCCTTTTCTTTGCTCTTCTCAGTTTGTTTGCTTAAGGCCTGGCTGTCTCAACATTCATGGACACCTTGACTCAATCTCAACTTTAGCCTTCCCACACTGAATGATTTTATCTTGTAATGTTTGACTTTTTCTTGCCTATTGTTTTGTATTTTATTGTTATGTTTGCTGTCTCTTCATAAATTTAATGTGTCATTATTGTTCTTAGTATATGGATTTTTTTCCTAATAAACCAGTATTACTTCCTTTAATAAGCCTCCAAACCTACATATTTTAAGAATTTAAAGGTACATACAATAAAATACAGTGATGTAGGAAAAAATTAATACAGTTCAAATAAGAAATCCATATATACAATAAATCCATACTATAATTTGCATCTGTGGAATTCAAAGTAACAAACATATCTATATCTATATCTATATGTGGGATCCAGACACATGCTTGACTAGCATATATCCGAATCACAAAACATCGAACATACATACACAAAATTGCTTAACATCGACAAGTGCTTCTGTGTATGTGTGCCTGTTTTGTAGATCGGACTACAGTGCGAGTAAGGGAAAATTCCCTTTTTCCCATTGTAGTGCGATCTCAGAGTGAGAATAATAAAGTAGGGGGGTGTGGGGGTGCAAAGCCCCCCTGCCGATATGTAGATTTATTTTTTTTTTAACTACACATACATGGAAGCGCCTTTCGATGTTAAGCTCTTTAGTGTAGGTGTGTTCAATGTTCTGTGATTTGGACATATGCTAGTAGAGCATGTGTCCTAGACCCCTATATGTATATCTATATATATATATATATATATATATATAAGAGAGAGAGAGAGAGAGATAATCCTAAACTAATGCAACTTAAATGTTAAATTGCACAATTTGAAACTGATAAAAGTTTTAGCACCCTTTAAGCCTATGAATAAAAACTGAATTATAATCTGGCTGCTCTTAATATAAGGACAGACTGCATAGAAATTATTTTATTTAAACCAGGTGGTGCTGCAGCATTTAATCTAAGCTGCCATAGCAGTTCCTTATATTCAAGTAAGTTCTCCAACGTAACCCCCTGGGATTTTTTCCTAGAGTCTCTAAAGTTCCAAATTTAAACCTGTTGTATCTTTTACATGCCCCTTCATGTTTAGCAAGGACATTGTTATGGTTCTTTTTTAGATATGTTGTAATTGTGCTTGTAAATTCTCTTTCTATAAGTCCTTTCTGTCTTCCTTATATAGAAACAGACACATCCTGAACACTTTACTAAATGTACTAATCCAGATGAAGTAAATTACCTCCTTTAAAAAATATCCCAGAGTCGAAACCATTCCTTAGAGTAATAGAACTGTCCTCTAAAATAAATGGACACTGCCTAAAATATCCACATTTTAATGTGGCTCAATCCTTTTCCCCTTCATCTTTGGTCTTTCTATTAGTTTCCTAAAACTGGACAAAATCTTATTAATAAAAATCAGGTTGTTCACCAAAATTCCACACATTTTATCATTTATCTTAATAAACTTCCAGTTTTCATGTACTATATTTTTACATCATTAGAGCATTCATTAAATGCCACTGCACATGCCCTTTCAAAGTTGCCACTGCCGCAAACTTCCCCAGGGGTAAATTTAATAATTCCTATCACTAAAAGTGGTTTACCTTTTGTCTCCTGGGAACCTTTAACCTCATTAATAATGTCTGCCATCATATCCATAGGATGACCTCTTTCAATAAACACAGATCGTAATTTTTCATTTCTTTATCCAGATCTTTATATGTGGAGGTCATTCTTGCCACTCTAATACTTTGACCTTTTACCAAATTTCTTTTATAATAAAAGTGGTGAAAATTAGTATAATGTAAGTAGGAGCTACTGAATGTGGGTTTTCTGTAAATCTTTGATTTAAAACCCACTCCTGCATGTTCTATTAAAACATCTAAATAATTGACTTTCTTCCTATTATAATAATATGTAAATTAAAATAAAAAACAAATAGAATTATGTAAAAAAGCTATAAACTCATCTAGCTTATTATCTAGTCCATTCCATAAAATAAACGTATCATCTAAAAATTTCAGATATAACTTAACAGCTAAAAATTTTAGAAGTAAAAATTATTTTTCCCATGCTAAAAGAACCATATTAGCAGAAATGGGTGCACACTCGGTGCCCATAGCAACTCCCTTCACTTGCTTGAAAATCTCCCCTTTAGTATATATAAAACATTATTTTCTAAGACTATGGCAGCAAAATTCAACAAAATCTAATGTTTTCCACCATTAAAAGTCACATTCAGTTAGCATGTCCTAGAAACATAACACCTCTTCATCCTTTAGAATAGAATTAAAATGATCCACAACATCAATTGTAAGAAACCCTAAACAAAAATCTCCTAATTTGGGGTTTAATCTTCCAAAAAAAAAAAGAATCTTTAAGCAAATGGGAGTCTTGAGTATAGATAGGCTTTAATAACCTGTTAATATACATGGCTAGGGGGTGGGTCTTGGACCCATGGGCTGAAGCTATAGATGTATATGGCAGGGTTAAAATATTGTTGTGTGCCTTTGGAATACCAAAGATTGCTGAAATAATGGATTTATTATATTGTCTTCCTCATACTTTTCTTGGTCTATTTTGAAAATCATCAACTTGATTGATCCGCCCGTTATTTTGTCTTAAAAGGAATTCAGTTTGAGACTCATCTTCAGTTATTCCCCCTTCATGGTCATTTACAGCTTCTTCTATGCTACTAATCTGTACACTTTGCAGTTTCACAAGAGTTTCTAAATGGTCCATATTCTTTCTGCATCCTTCCTGTCCATTTTTATAGATACATCTTGCATACTAGATATTTGTGACTGGATATCTTTTTTAACAGGAAAATCCTAAGTCCCATTTTTTCAGTGGCTCATGTTGTGTCTCTTCTTTCTTATAGTCAGTAAACATTTTTTGTACTATAGAAGGTGTGTGTCTGTGGGTGTGTGGGTATGTGTTTGCACTTGTGGGTGTGGGTGTCTGGGGGGGGGGCTGGATAGTTATATAGAATGCCTAGAGACCTTATGTTTATTCCGAAACACATTATTACATAAAAAATACTCCAGAAAAATAAAATTTAGTTTAAAATATTGCAGTGAGTAAACATCAACTAACTCAATGCTTTGGCAGATTAAGCACTCCACTCCTCCATCTGAGCTGTTTTTTCACATTACTCAATTTTAACTATAGTTTCATGTAATATTCCAAGAAAGAGAGGGAAAACAAGCATTGCTTAGCTGTAGATCAGTATATGTAATGTTCCTATTGAGCCAATGTAGCTAGATAGCACGTGCATATAAGTAGTGAGCACTTGTAAGAACCATGCCATTTTGTACAGTCAGCCAGAATGAGGCAGAAATGGAGATGCACATGTGAGTGTGTTTGAAATAATGTGTGAATCAGACAGCTTAAATACTTGTTCTAATTACAGTTCAATGTTTATGCACAATAAATATCCTGAACCCATACATCGCTTCATCGTCCCTTTTGAATGCATGAGACAAGCAACATTATCCATGTCTTAATTAGAATTTTGTAGAGTGTGAGATTTCAAAAGACTGTAGAATTCTGGAATGAACTGGAAATAACTGGAAGAAACCAGAATGAAATTGGAATAAATGTCTTTATCTTTTAATCACCCAGAGCTATGATGAACAGGTGGCAGTCTGTCCTTTATGTGCCAAATCTTCTTGTGCTTTTCAGAATAAAAGTCTTCATACGCAGTACTTTGGTTAAGAATAGTTTATTAGATGTCAACAATAACTGAATCAAATGTTATTGTCTCCAATAACAGTGCCGATAAACTAAAATAGACTGTATTATAATGTCTGTAGTTTCTGCACTCATAATGTTTGTAAATTCTGTACTCTGAATGTTGCATCTGTAGCTTCTGCACTCATATTTCTTTTCTCCTGAAAAATATAATTAATATTCTAGAATGCTGGATATTTGACCTGACTTCTGCACTCACTCTTGAGTGTCTTTACCAAGCTTCTGAGGACTGCACTGCAATGACTTTCTGTACATCAGTCCAAACAAGCTAACTGTGTCTGAAGTATCTCCCAATAATACCAAACCCTCTAAATTTCTGCATGCTTCTAACCTTGGTTCCCAAGCCACTTATGATCTAAACAAGATCTGTCTGTACTAAATGTACTGCACATTCCGTTAGCACATTTTATTCTTATCAGTATTCTTAACTGAAAGTCATTTTCAATGATTGAAAGTGCATTTACTGAAACTGCATGCAAAATGTGAAGGCCTGCTTTAATATGGCTGCATTTCTAGACTTATGCAAAGAGAATACTGTATTTTTGTCTAACAAACTACATTTAAATGAAACCTGATCTTACATAGAGTGCTATAATTTGAAGTTAGATGTTGTATTATAATGTTTCATTTAGATCATGGAACACTGTTGTACTACCTCATAGATGTAAGGGAATATGTATGATCATTTTGAATTATGTGCACCTTCAGAAAAAAAAAAAAAAAACTCTACCTACAGCAGACATATCCTGCAGCCTATTAATTCTGAATTCCTTTTCTACAGTTCATAGGTTGGTACCAGGCTATTGGCCCTAGGGCCTATACAAGCCTAGCCATAACAATTCCCCGGCTATTTCTTCCCACACTATTTACTTCCCTGGACCCCTGTCTAGCAGGGTGACTGACATGATCCCCAGGGTGAATTTCCTTTCTCCCATCCAATCATCAAAGTTCCTTTTGAAGAGGGCCAAAGAGTCGCTCTGCTTGACATGTATGGGCAGTCTATTCCAGAGTCTGGGAAGTCTCTTGGTCAGGAACCTATCCCTCCAGCATGTTTTGTTTATTGTGATGACAAGGTTTAGATCCCTGGAGCATGTGGCTCTGAGAGATTGGGATTTCTTTAAGTGTAGCATGTCCAACAGCTCTGGGTTTGACATGGCCTTGTATGCTAAGCAGAGATCGCCTCGGAGTAGACGATATGTGACAGAGTATAGCTGGAGTTTTTTAAGGTGGTCAGCATAGGGCATCTGCTTTAGGCTGGTGATTCTTTTAGTGAGGTATTTCTTCAGCCTTTCCAGTTGTTGCAGATGTCTTGAGAGGTATATACCAAATGGGGCATTGTATTCTATAATGGGTCTAATGAGGGATGAGTACAGTAGGACAATGACCTCCTTTTTTCTGGATGAAAAGCCCTTAGTGATGAGGTGTGCCACATAGAAGGATTTCCTGACTGTTGTGGCGATGTGGTTATTGAAGGTGAGACCACTGTCCACCTGTGTCCCTTAGTCTCTTATCACACTTTTGGTGTTTAGTGTACTGCCACCTATGTGGTAATTCACGGGTACATGTTTTTTCCCAAAGGGGATAACTATACATTTCTTGGCATTGAGCTTGAGCCCATGGGTCTGGCACCAAGCATCTGTTTCTGTAAGGCCCTTTTATAGAGTATCCACATCATTTGGGGATTCAGTAATGGCTCCCAGTTTGCAGTCATCTGCAAACTTTGTTAGCCAGAGTACCTTAGTGTTGGCCTGTACTTCAGAGAACTAGATGCCAAACAAGAGAGGTCCCAGATTCAGAAATATGACGAAGTAGGCTGTTAACATAAAAGACTGCCCAGTTCACCATATCTTCCATAGTAGTTTTTATTTTAATTGTGAAGCACTGAAAGCTGAAGGTATATGTGTTAAGATGCACATAACAGGAACAGAAGTAAGCAAAACTCACATACAGTAATCCAGATAGCTAAGCGTCTCCATAGCAGGTACTAAAGCTATCTTACCTACACAGCTCAGAAACATTCTTGCAGAAGAATCTGTTGTCAGTAGAAAATAGCCTAGCAGAGAAAAGTCAACAATGTCAGCTCTTATTGTGTATTTTACATGAATATTTGTTGTTTTTCACATTGTCTCAACATTGTTTTTGCTATCAGTACATTTGAAAAATAACAAATAGCCTTTGAAGTTAACCTCTGTTAACCCTTCTCAGTGCTGCTAGGTAACTTAGCTGACTTTTTAGGTTTCTTTGCACTCTGGGTCACTCAAGGTAACCTGGCAACATTCTGGAGGGTTAACCATGTGATTAATCCCTGATATCTGTTTATCATTTTTATGTTGTTCACTTAGAACTGTTAATGTCTCGTGAATAACATTCTGGCTATTATGAATCTATTTATCTTGTTGTATTTTATTACGGTGTAAGACTCATTAATAAAAGTGTTGTGCTGTAGCAATAATAAAGCTACATGATTAAAATTACAACATATTTCTGTAGCAGGATTGCTACAGAAACATTGTTTAGACTTTGGTATGCATATCTTTTATCATCATAGAAACAAGACTTGCAATTTTGATAAAACATGCATCTCTAATTCTCTGACATCAGTGCAACAAACATCCAGCCAACTACTATGCATCATCAATTAATTATAGTATAATTATAGTTAGTAATTATACTATATTACTCGTCTGTATATACCAGTATAGCATTCTCATTCTGTTTTCATCCAGCTGGTGACTTTCCCAATATTTGTATTCTTACTATAGCTAGAACCAATCTCTATGTAGCAGTGTATCATTCCTGTGATATATTAATATATATGATAGCTGCTCTCTTGTAATGTCATGAATAAGAAACTGCAGCAACTCTGTTGCATGGGTAATATTGTGCATGCACTTATTTGATTTTCAGCACTTGCTGTATTATGTACAAGTTCATATTTTGAAGTTATGTCATGTTCCTGATAATGTTGTTATCCTAACTTTCCTTTTTTTATTGCCTGCGGTTTCAGAAGATTTACTTCCAGTGATGATTTGTGGTGCCTTCCTAAGAAATACAAACTATTCCACAGTGGCATTATTTAGTGACTGTACCCTAAGTACTGCAGAGTACAATAGCATGTTCATAGGCATCAGACAATGTTATTTGACTTGCCACAATGTTTACTAGTGTGCTTACTATCTATACTATTAAATGGTTATTTATGCTAACTGCGTTATTTTATTCTGACAACCACTGATGAGAGTTGATGTAAACTGCTTTAAGAATGGTTGTCCAGCATAGTCTATGGAAGGAATTATGACACAGCCACACGTATAACAATTCTGTTTTTTAAGGCTGAAGAATGACCAGCTGCATGAGATATGAAGGACTGTGTGCATGTACTGAGGAAGCACTGTGTTGGTGCAAAGAAAGGTCATTGTCCAGAGGGTGTTAAAATGAGGCAGTAGAGAGTTGCAGAGCTGTACTTCTCATAGAACCCTGCCAGAACTGACATGCCTTTAATTTCTGGGTATTGTCCAG
This sequence comes from Protopterus annectens, assembly GCF_019279795.1. Classification (NCBI taxonomy): domain Eukaryota; kingdom Metazoa; phylum Chordata; order Ceratodontiformes; family Protopteridae; genus Protopterus; species Protopterus annectens. Next base: position 803,019,594 of record NC_056748.1, read on the forward strand.
AGGGTGTTAAAATGAGGCAGTAGAGAGTTGCAGAGCTGTACTTCTCATAGAACCCTGCCAGAACTGACATGCCTTTAATTTCTGGTTGTCTTCTTGATCACCTAGCACTGCACTGGGTACTTTGTAACTATTAATATGATTGCATGATACAGAACTGGGCTGCATTATGGCTTCATGGTTCTGTTGTTACCTTTATCTGGAATTATGGATGCTAGATGATAGGACACATTTATCTTGGTGAGTTAGGCAGTATTTTATTGTATGCATGTATGCATGTCTTTATTTATGCTTTGGTTTCATCCTCTTTCCATTGAGGATCATTATAGGTATGGCTGTATTTCATAGACTAGACTGGACATAATTCGTAAAATATTTTATACTGAAGTTAAATAAATAAATGGTATTAAAAGTACTGAGTTATTCACGAGTGATGCATTTCCTGCAGTCTCAGGGTTACTCTCATCAGCATATTCAGAGAACATCTACGTTTTTGGTGTTATGAATTGGCAGCAGTGAGATGGCATGTCAAAAGTTAAAGCATTATTATTTGCTTTAACCAATCTGTTAATCTTCAAACTAGAACAATGCTTTGTACTGCAGTAAACAGAGCAGTTAAATCTGTGTGTGTGTGTGTGTGTGTGTGTGTGTGTGTGTGTGTGTGTGTGTGTGTGTGTGTGTGTGTGTGTTTCAACAAAGAGGAAAACAGATTTCCATCTGCCAACTGAATGAACTCTGCTAGTGAATTAATTTCCAAACCAGAATGTTGTGGCATACTGCCGCAATGGTCCCTGAGCAGCAGATCGTTAAAAAAGTGGAACTGCACCGTAACTGTGAAGGTAGCTTTTTAACTACCATAGCATGTGACTTTTGACTGATCCCTTGCACTGCAGCAAAGACCCCCTGAGCAGCATATAATACCCCTTCACGTCTCATCTCTATCACCTTTATTTCATAGCTGTATAACTACTCCACACTCTTTTTTGTACTCCTAATTTCATCCATCCTCCATTTCGTATTGTCTGCCATTGACTTCCTAGCCCTCCCTTGGTACCTTGCCTTCTTCCAACCACCATCCCCTGTCCTGCCTCCTAATTTCCTAACTGCTGTATCTCACTTCAACTTGAAGTTCATGCATCCCATTAATAATACTAAATTTGTAAGCAGATAGATATTCTGGAGGTGTTCATACACCACTGTATTCACTGAACAATATATGTTCTGTGTCCCTACTACAATATGAGCATCAGGACTTCTTTCACTTTGCTTTGCATCTACTGTAATGTCTGGACCATGCATGAAATTGATCCATTTTGGATCATCCATGCTATCCTGTTTAACAAGCATAAACAAATCAAGGTACAAAGAATTTAGGCTTCCTGGTATTAGTGTCATTCATATACTTCCTAGGTAGGATAGGTCTTTTGAATAAAGACCTCTGGGATATATGCAGTTGAGGGATGTGATTTCCCAGACATTTCATACATCTAAGTATCAACCATACTGGTTTAGTAACTGGGAGACTCAAACAGGATTAAGGCAATGCAAGGCAGTTACAGCCTCCAAGTGATGTAACATTTCAGAGAAAAGAGATTTTGGCCTAACAAAGGACTTGGAAAAGAGCATGGCTGAAAACTGTAAAGAGAGTCAAGTTAAGACTATAAGAGGCACTGCCATAAATTACTTAATTCCCTTAAAGCTTTAACTTATTGTTATGAGAAAAAAAAAGGTTTTATTTATCAATCAGGGTTACTGAATACCCAACATGAGTCAGGAAATGGGGGGGGGGGGGGGGAGTTGTGCTAATGAGCAAAAGACCAGAGTATGAGAAGGAGATATCAGATGTTCGGCAGATTCTGGGGCAGTTATAAGGTGCAATTATTATTGGAATTGGCTGCATAAACTGCTACGTGATCCTCCATCTACACTTATGTAGATGAGTAGATTTATGGCTGGATCCATTGCTGCTGCCTCAGGTGCAGAGAGTGCGACTATTACAAACAGCAGACAGATCTAGTAAATGCCTGGACCCTGCTTTTCTGTGCTTACAGTGAATATAAAAAGTTTATACACCCCTGTTAAAATGCCAGGTTTTTGTGATATAAAAAAATGAGACCACAATAAATCATTTCGAAACTTTTCCCACCTTTAATGTGACCTGTAACTTGTACAATTCAATTGAAAAACAAACAAATCTGTTAAGGGAAAAAATATTAAAAAACATACAATAGGCTGGTTGCATAAATATGCACACCCTTAAACTAATACTTTGTTGAAGCACCTTTTGATTTAATTACAGCATTCATTCTTCTTGGGTACACACCTGCCATCAATTAAAGAGACTCTGATTAACTCCAAATAAAGTTCAGCTGTCCTAGTAGGATTTTCCTGACATTTACTCAGTTGCCTGCTACAGCAAACGCCATGGTTTACAAAGAGCTTACAAAGCACCAAAGGGATCTCACTGTTGAAAGATATCAGTCAGGAGAAGAGTACAAAAACATTTCCACAGCATTGGATGTATAATGGAACACAATGCAAAAAGTGGAGAAAATATGGGACAACAGTAACGTGGCAAAGAACTGGACGTCCCTCCAAAATTGATGAAAAGACAAGACGAAAACTGGTCAGGGAGGCTGCCAAGAGACCTCCAGCAACACTGAAGGAGCTGCAGGAATTTCTGTCGAGTACTGGTTGTGTACTACATGTGACAACAATCTCCCATATTTTCTATATGTCTGGGCAATGGGGTAGGGTTGCAAGATGGAAGCCTTTTCTTACACAAAAAAACATCCAGGCCAGCATAAAATTTGCAAAACAATACATAATATCTCCAAAAAGCATGTTGGAAAATGCGTTATGGTCTGATGAAACCAAGGTTGAACTTTTTGGTCACAATTCCAAAAGGTATGTTTGGCGCAAAAACAACACTAAGGATCACCAAAAGAACATCCCCACTGTGAAGCATGGTGGTGGCATTATCATGCTTTGAAGTTGCTTTTCTTCAGCTGGAACTGGGGCTTTAGTCAAGGTGGAGGGAATTATGATCAGTTCCAAATACCAGTCACTCTTGACCCAAAACCTTCAGGCGTCTGCTAGAAAGCTGAAGATGAAGAGGAATGCCACCTTTCAACGCAACAATGACCCCAAGCATACATCCAAATCAACAAAAGAATGGCTTCAGCAGAAGAAAATTAAAGTTTTGGAATGGCCCAACCAGAGCCCAGACCTAAATCCAATAGAAAATCTGTGGGCTGACCTGAAGAGGGCTGTGCACAATCTGACAGATTTGGAGCACTTTTGCAAGGAAGAGTGGGCAAATATTGCCAAGTCAAGATGTGCCATGCTGATAGACTACTACCCAAAATCAAAAGGTGCTTCAACAAAGTATTAGTTTAAGAGTGTGCACACTTATGCAACCAGCTTATTGTACGTGTTTTATTTTTTATATTTTTCCCCTAACAGATTTGTTTGTTTTTCAATTGAATTGTACAGGTTATAGATCACATTAAAGGTGGGAAAAGTTTTGAAATGATTTATTGTGGTCTCATTTTTTATATCACGAAAATCTGGTAGTTTAACAGGGGTCTGTACACTTTTTATATCCACTGTATCTCATCTCAACATGTTCCTTAGACTGTAATAGATGGAAATAGAATCTCTTTTATACATGAAGAATCTGTTAATATGATGAATATTCATGCACATGCTGTTTGTGCATAGTTTGTAATGTACACTAATATGCACTTTAAAACTACTGGTAGCTGTCCACAGCACTGCAGAGATGGTGACTGTACTCCATCAAAAATACAGTGACGTGGACTGCTGCTAAAGTCACTGGTGACAAATGTGACCTCCATAGTAGCCCCCCCATTAAGAAATACTGCAGCCCTCATCTGGTCTGCCTCCACAGAATATACATTGCTGCTCCTGACTATGAGAGGGACTGGATTCAAAAATGTCACTCACATACTGTTCCAAGTCATACTACACAGACCATTGTTGAGACAGTGTCACTGTCACCTGTGCACACACAGTCTGGCACCCTGACCAGGTTATGGACAATAGTGCTTATCAGGAACAACACATGGCATGCCTTATCAGAGTGCATGACATGGTTCTGTATTCTGTCTCTTCCCTACCAAGGATTGTATTGGGTTCCTGACACTGCAAGTAAACATACTGGACACTATCCATAGACATGTCATGGCAGCAGCAGCCCGCCACTATAGGATATAATGCCTGACTCCCTACAACCTCCCAGATTATGTGTCTACCTCATATTATAGTGTTGTAGTCAGTTGTAACTGTATCATCCCCAGTTATGCAACTAAGGATTATGTCTTGCCCACTCCCTAACCTGTGTGGGTATGGAGATATCTGATGTATAGTGTGGCTAGTTCATGCACTGTGCTGCATAGCCCAAATGTGATAATGCACACATCATTTTATTCTGTCTTGTCAGTGTCATGGCACATAGCTGTGGACCAGAAAATGTATTTTTGCCTTTGCCACAATGTGCTTCACCCACCCCTGCTTTAACTGAGGAACTACTGATACATGTTCCTTCCCTCACTCTCCACCCTGCCCTTCTGCTACTGCTATGATTGGTATGGAAGTCCATGCCATGATGTTCATTTTCTGTTGAAGTTATTTGCTCAGAGCCATGTGTACACCATATACACACAAGAAAAATCTTGCAACATATGTCTGAAGTGTCCCTCCTGAGGCGTATAGACATTGGAAGATCCCTTCAGTATCTTAATGCACTTTCCACTATATTTTGTGTTTCTGTGCATAGGTTGCATTATATGCCATTTCTGGAATGGTTTGAGGGTTACAAAGCAAGAACTAGGCTCTAAGCACATCTATTAAATTCTGCAACATACAATATAACATATTATACGTGGCCTTTCCTAACTATGCATGATACTTGTGCGTATACCTTGTGCTAGCCTTTAGATACCTAACAGCCAGATTACCTTTTGGGAAGTCCCACACAAGGAACTTTGGTATAGGTCAGATATTTGCCAGATGTGAGAATCCTGGCAGTACATGAATGGCAAATGGAGACACCAAATTAATTTCCTTGGCCTTTAAGGGAGTAGAAGACCTATCTGCTAATATATTGAAAGCCCTCTGGACCAAGTGGGGCCTTGATAGCAAAACATATGCAATCTGTGGCTCTTAGGGTATCATAAAAATGGGCTGTGTCATAAAAGCCCACATGGGAATGTCTTCCTCTGTTCCACTGTCCTGACCAACCAGAAATGCCCTTCTATATTTTGCAACATTTTACTGAAGAGCTGGTATTGAATTCATGAATATAATACTCCTGATAGTCCTAACATGCCCCCATACAGCAAAAGAATATTCCTGAAACTAAGATGGTTAAGGCTACATATGCCATTGTATCAACTGTAATAGGCATACAATGCCTTTCCTTCAATTCCACTTGTGAGTGACAGTTCAACCAGGTCCCGGTCCACTTAGAAATGGTCTACATTATGTTTGTCTGAGAGCTGGTGGTATGTCAGGTGGGGTCTATGTTAAATCATCGAACACTTAAAAATGTGAATGATGATTTATAAAACCCATGTAAGCGAAAGCTTACAATCTCGAACTCTTAGAACAGCGATTTTTTTCCAAGGGAAAAAAATCGCTGTTCCACAAAAAAAAAAAAAAAAAAAAATTTAAAACATTGCATAAAGTGGGGGGTTCACCTCCCACACCCTCTGATGTTGGAGGCTGTGTCCCCCACACACCCCTACTTAAACATACCAACTCTGAGATTGCACTACAGTATCGAAAACGGCAAAATAACAGAATTGGCTAAGCTAATTATTTCCCTGGGAAAGAATTTGCTTATATGCCGTTTCGCTATTTTGCCTTTTCATGCTTTCAAGTTTGATCAGGACACATTCGAAAGAATGTGTCCTTGATCATTTAATAGGAACCCTGTCAGGTGATGTCTGTACTTCCTCAGGAAGTACAGAGGGCCACAACATGCAGTTTCATGTGCACTGTTTCCTCTGGTAGTTCCAAAATCTTATAACTGTTTTACTGCTGCTTGAACATCTGTCATCATTTTTGTTGTACATCACAAATCTGTGCTCAAAATGCATGTGTGGTACAATGCACAAACACATTTTTATGTTTCCTGACATAGTCTGCCATTTTGTATTCCTTCATTTGCATAATGCATGTGGCTTACTTGTACAGAGGTATCCATTTATATGCATGCACTTGATATAATGCTATTTTTGCCATTGGATGTACGTGCTGCTCTCTGCCTTAGAATTGCCTTAACCCCCAAGTTGCTACTATCCATACTAATTTGTGCAGCATAACATGCTAAATGCCTGTGATTTGTAGCCTAAATATAGGCCTACATTTGTCAGTAAATCAATACATCTGGTGAGTCTGATTTCTTGTTATACTGTGATTTGCATGCATGTTTTTTAAAAATAATATTTTACAAATAGTTAATTTCTCTAAGACTGCTTTCACTCCAGCCTACCAATGTGGTTTTCATTTGAAAGATATTAGTGACCACTGTTTTATGTCAAAAGAAGGACTCTACACTTGAAGTACTCTATACTTTTACAGAAAATGCTGCCCTAGTTCAATACTCTGATGACCCTACCCTAATCCTCTTTGCCAATCTCTCTCTCTCTCTCTCTCTAAACAAGTCCCTATACAACAGTCCTTCTTATTGAATGAAATAATAAATAATTCACAACTTCTAAACCCTAAAAAAAATGAAGTTACTGCCTTTACTCCAAAACATGCCAGAAACACAGTGGTAGTAAAATACACAAAATTACTGGGTATCATCAAAGATAATATAGATCAATGTGTGTGTATGTACCTTTAAGAAGCTATCTAAAGGCTTGCACAAGTGTATAAATACTGAGCACGTGTGAGCCTGACTGCCATTTTGTAGTAAGCTGTTGAGATGTATGTATGTAAGGTCTGTCTGTTAATCAGTCTGTTTATATTTTATGATGCCACTATCCATTCTGATGTGTTCTATGTATTACAGCATCTAAATGAAATACTCTGCCTGCTTGTCATCTATGTTAGAGAGGGACGAGCGACATGGTGTCAGAAGCGGCATGTCTAAAGGGCATGGTGTTAGAGGAAGGATAGCCAAAACAACTTGATGCCAGAAAGAGCTTCAGTTTAAGAACAAGAGGCACCTGGTTGGCATTGGAGGAATATACAGGAGTGGATCATCCCTACTGCATGTATACTTCGCAAAACATTTCAGAAACAAATTTCAGATGATAAAACTTGCTCAAATAATTTCTTATTTACAAAATATGAAACAAGGCTTACAGAATGGTCTAAATGATATTTGAACAAAGTGAGATGTCCGATATTGATAAAAATATTTGAATTACTATGGAAAATGAAATAAAGTCCAAATTGCATAAAACTAATAAAATAAGAGGAAATGACTGCATTTTTACTAAGCACATATTTTTCATATTAATTAAAGATATCCGAGTTATCAGAAATATATAGTTTTTGCATGTTTGTGCAGTATTACAGTAAAGTTATTTTGCAAAGTACAGCTATTACAGAACATATTTCACACAGTACAGTATTTCAAAGAGATTACTGTGCATTTGAATGTTATTACAAGCTCACAGAACAGTTTGTTCTTACATAATTACAAGGGGCATATTTCAATGTGTTTGTGCATACTTTGTGGGCATGGCAGACTGATTAAAAAAACCCAGTGTACTGTCTTTGACAATAATATTGCAGAGAACTGGAGAGTGTTTGAGCAAGTGTATGACAATTTCATACAGGTTGCATTGTCTAATAAAGATGATCGCTCAAAGGCATTTATTCTGCTTAATTTAGCTGAGTCAGAAGCCATAGAAAGGGAGCATTCATTTGTGCATGCACCTGCTGTCTATGCAGGAGAGGGGAAAAAACATCATATTGTTGTACCGGCTGAGTCAAGGGAGGACCCTGAATGCTTAAAATGTACATTTAGAGAAATGTGTAACCCCCGGACAAACGTTACAATAGAAAGGCACTTATTTTATAAAAAGGATCAAAAGCCTGGTGAAACTTTTGCAGCATATATAACTGACTTGAGAAATAAGGCTAAAACTTGTAGATTTGGTGATTTAAGGTATGAGTTACACAGACAACCCTCTCCTCCTACCACCCAATACTACAACCTGTGAGAGATGCACTTATATAGCCAAACTGGAAGCAAAGCTCTCTTCACCCAAGACTGGACTAGACAGTCAAGAGGAGAAGGTAAACACTTGCACCACACCACACTCAACACATAGTCCCTCAAAACCTACACCACCAAAACACACACATAGAAACACAAAACACACACCTACATTTGCGGAGGCTCTTAATAAAAACCTGCCCAAGCATCAGGGACATCCAAAGCATAAACGCAAGCAAACTCCACCCCCCCAACACAACCCAAATGACACATAGCCCACAAACTCAGTGTGCCACTCAACCACAGCCCACAAGGCATAACAACATACCCAACACTCTAGTCATAGGTGACTCTATAGTCAGGCACACTGATGTTCCACTCACTAGACTAAACAAGGAGAAAGTTACTGTCAGCTGCCTGTCAGGTGCCAGGATCCACCACATAACACATGCACTCAGGTCACTCCACAATAAGTACAAATATGACACTGTCATTGTCCATGGTGGTGTGAATGACCTGAGATGTACCTCCCTGGACTACATGAAAAGAGACATGGAGGAGCTCTCCGATCTTGTATCCCAGGCAGGTATGACCCTAACTCTGAGTAGCATCCTGCCATCACCCAGAAGGATACCACAGTACAAGGACAAAATGATTGACTTCAACAATTGGCTAAGCTTCTGGTGTCATTCTAAGGGGATCCAGTATTTGTCTGCCTGGGACGACATGATCGACAGACCGCGATGCTTTGCCAGAGATGGCCTGCACCTGTCGCCCTTAGGATTCCGGATATTGGCTAAGGCTCTTGCCACCCCTATAGTGCCTTTTTTAGGCAAGGTTCAAATGACAAATTCACCACAGTAACAGGTACAAGCAAGCAAAATCTGAGGGTAATGCTACTCAATGCTAGAAGTCTAAACCTCAAAATGCACTCACTTGAGGCACTCCTTAAAATGGAGAACACTGACATCTGTGCAGTGACATAGACCTGGTTCAAAGCTCCAGACAGCACCCCTGCATTACCAGGCTACAATTCATACCACACCTTTCGGCCACCTAACCCAGAATGAAGCACTAAAGGCAGAGGCGTGTCCATATTCATTAAGGATATCCACACCTCCAGGCTAGTTGCACAGCATAATGCATCCGAGATTATCCAAATGCATCTAACTCTGGGCAAGACCGCAATCCAAACTGTAGCTTGCTACAGACCCCCTACCATGCCCCAGGATTCACACTCCTCATTTCTTGATACACTGGAAAGTATTAGGGTACAACCCAACACCCTAATAATGGGCGATTTCAACTACCCCACCATTAACTGGGAAAACTACTCATGTACCAACTCTTTTGTTCAACGTTTTCTAGAATTCATAAATTACAACGCCTTGGATCAACTTATTCACACCCCCACCAGGGGCAGCAATATCCTAGACCTGGTCATTACCAACATGGGAAACCTTTGTTCCACACCAGAGGTCAATTCCTCATTGGTCAGATCCGACCATAAGCTAATCAGCCTAGACATCCACATCCCACTCCCACCTCCAATTAGGGAAACCATCGTAAAAAACTTCTCCAAAGCCAACTTCACACTTCTTAAGACAGAAGTGGCAAACTTCATGACACTCATGCAGACGGAAAATAGAGGTATGACTGCCGAATCCTACACAAATGCACTTTATAAGCACTTACACGAGTGCATGGATCATGCTATCCCTAATAGAACCAAGATGTTAGCCTCCAAAAAAAGGAAGCCAATCTGGTGGTCCTCTGCCATAAACAAACTCTACAACAAAAGAAAGAAACGGTTGCAAAAAAGAGTAAAATCCCATGACTGGAGGAACTCCCTGGTCAACCTCAGTAAGAAGCTGAGATCCCTCATAAAATCCTCCAAAGCTAGTTACGAAAATAAAATTGCTACTGACTCTAAAGACAACTACAAAGCATTCTATAGCTATGTCAAGAATCTAAATGGGAACACTCAGATCTGCTCTGAGTTACAGCACAATGGCACTAAATATACAGAACCAACTGATATTGCCAACATCCTAGCAGATAGGTTCAGTGCTAACTTTACCCCCCTCTCACCCCCTAGAGGGCCCATCTCTATACCAGAAGAATGCAAAGTTCCTATAATCACGGCTGCGCAGGTAAAAAACACACTCTCCAAAGCCAAGAACACAGCATCCATGGGACCTGACAATATCCCAGGCTGCGTTCTACACAAACTACAGAATGAACTGGCACCCTTCCTAAGTACCATGTTCAATCATAGCCTCACCTCAGGCTTTGTACCCACTGAATGGTGCACTGCGACTGTCAATCCACTCCACAAAGGGGGAGCCACGACAGACCCCGGGAACTACCGCCCCATTAGCCTGATGAGCCTGGTCTGCAAGGCCATGGAACGTATCATCGTGGAACTCATAAACAAAGACATTGGTAATCTCCAAACTCTGGACCCTACCCAGTTTGGATTTGTAAAAGGAAGATCATGTCTCCTAAACCTGACTGACTTCTTTGAAGCAGTCACCAAAGCCATAGATGAGGGTAAAATGGTTCACACAGCTTATCTAGATCTCGCCAAGGCTTTCGACACCATCCCCCATTCTGGAATTATAGATAAGCTCACTAAACTAGGTATAAATCCCTATGTCACAAGATGGATTGCCAACTGGCTCACTGACAGAACCCACACTGTGAAAGTAGCGGATTCCAAATCCGACATCAGACCAGTGACAAGTGGAGTACCACAGGGTTCAGTCCTGGGTCCTCTCCTGTTTGGTATCTACTTCTCTGAAGTGCAGGCCAACACAGAATGTCTTTGGCTAACAAAGTTTGCAGATGACTGCAAACTAGGAGCCATAATCGAAACTCCTAATGATGTGGGACAAACTACAAAAGGGTCTCACTGAGACAAATACCTGGTGTCAAAGCCATGGCCTGAAGCTCAATGCCAAAAAGTGTATTGTCATCCCCTTTGGTAAAAACTCTGTACCCATGAACTACTACATAGCTGGTAGTCTACTTAATGCCGAAAATGTGATAAGAGACCTTGGGACACAGGTGGACAGTAGTCTCTCCTTTGATAATCACATTGCCACAGTGGTCAGGAAATCCTTCTACGTGGCTCATCTCATCACAAAAGGATTCTCATCCAGAAAAAGAGGTCATTGTTCCCCTCTACTCATCACTCATTAGACCCATTATAGAGTACAATGCCCCTTTTGGTATGTACCTCACAAGACATCTACAACAACTGGAAAGACCACAGAAATACCTCACAAAGAGGATTACTGGCCTCAAACAGATGCCCTATGCAGACTGTCTCAAAAAACTACAGCTTTACTCCATCGCATATCACCTACTCAGGGGCGATCTCTGCCTAACATACAAAGCTATGTCAAACCCAGAGCTGTTGGACATGCTCCACTTAAAGAAATCCCAATCCCTCCGAGCTACATGCTCTAGGGACCTAAACCTTGTCACCACAATAAACAGAACATGCTGGAGGGATAGATTCCTATCCCAGAGACTTCCCATACTCTGGAACAGACTACCTATCTATGTCAAACAGAGCTCCGCATTAGCACTCTTCAAGAAAAATCTGGATGATTGGACGGGAAATGGGAAATTCACCCCGGGGATCACTTCTGTGGCTCTGCTCGACAGGGGCACAGGAAAATAATTTTCTTGGGTGGCGAAAGCCAGGGTATAGTTTTGGCTAGGCTTGTATGGGCCCTAGGGCCGATAGCCTGGTACCTACCTATGAACCTATGAACCTATGAGTTGATAAAAGACAGATTTGTGTGCAGTATTAAACATAATGCTGTGAGAAAGATTTTGCTTAATGACAGTGATTTAACTTTGAATAAGGCCATAGAGATTTGTTAGATATACGAGCTCACAGAAAACACACAAACATGCTAACAAATGAGAGATGCATGCTTCCAGTAACTTCTAGAGCTCATGTTGATAGTATGCAGCATGTCGTTAAAAGAAACAGGCCCAAGCACATAACAGCAACTGTAGCCTCTGCAGTACCCACTGGTAAAGCCCAAACCTTTCTAGCAAATTCTTGAGTTTGCACATTGTCAGTGAAGCATAAGAGTGAGTTAGCAAACTCAGACCATGGACCCCCACCCAGTTTCATTGCCAACTATCATAACTGTGGTGGAAGTTGTGAATCTAAAAGGGAGAAATGTTAATCTTTTGGTCAGCAATGCCACAAATGCAATAAGTGAAATAATTTCAAGAGGTCTTGTAAATCAAAAGGCCCACATTCTTTTATTAAAAGGGAACATTTCAAGAAATGAGTTGATCAGTTAGAAAGCTGCAACCCTACTCTTTATGTTGATGGTGTGTCAGTGCTTCATGAAGCAGTTAATGCAGTAGATTTAAAGGAAAAGAATGAAGTATTTTGCACTATTCCAATACATGACAAACCCACAGAGCTCAAAGTTGATACAGGTTCCAAGTCCAATGTTATGTCAGCAGAAACATTTGTTAGAGTGTGTCATGGTGAAAGGCTTAATTTGGCAAAGTGTATAAAGCTTGTTGCTTATGGTGGTGAACCAATTCAATCTGAAGGCTCAGTAGTGCTTTCATGTTACTCTGCTGGGAGATGTTAGAACTTGTTATTTTATGTGGTCAAGAGGCACATCCAGTCATTATTAGGGCTCAGAGACAGTTTGAAAATGGGACTGCTTTCATTTAACAAGGATGTCCCTCATGTTAGCTTAAAAGACCACTATTCTAATCTTGCCCAGTATATTTTTTCTACCTATGTTGATCTTTTCAAAGACAAACTAAGGAAGCTTCCAGTTGTGTACTCCGTGAAGTTATATCCAGATGCCAATCCATTTATCAGGCCAGCTCAGAAAGTTCTAATAGCCATACAGGACAGAGTCAAAGCTGAGTTAGATAAAATGGTGCAACAGGGTGTGATTTGTCCAGTAGATGAACCATTGAATGGATACTTCCATGGTGGTAGCTCATATGAAAAGGTCAGATGACATCAGAATATGTATTGATCCATGAGATTTGAACAAAGCACTAAAAAAGACCTCATCATCCAATGCACACACTCGAAAAAAATGCCACTATTTTTTCTGTCTTAGATGCAAAGAGTTAATTTTGGCAAATTTAGATCAACAAGAAATCATCATTGCTCAATACATTCAGTACTCCGTTTGCCAGGTACAGATTTTTGAGAATGCCATTTGGGCTAAATTCTGCAAGTGAAGTCTTTCAACGTACAATGGAGCAACTTTTTTCTTTCTGGGTATCCTTGTGCTATTATAGTTGACGACATACTAGTAGGAGGTAATTGTGAAGCTGAGCATGACAGAAGCCTCAGAAAAGTTCTGGAAGGAGCACATCAAGTGAATCTTAAGCTCAATCCACATAAATGCAAATTCAGGCTACAAGACATTACTTATGTTTGTCATTTATTTACCATTTCAGGCCTATGACCAAACCCTTCTAAACAAACAACCATTCTCGAGATGCCAGCTCCAGACAATGTTCAAATCCTGGAACACTTTCTTGTCTATATATGGTTAACTATCTAGGCAAGCTCATTTCAGACTTCAGCCAACTTTCATCACTGCTCAGACAGCTGACACATAAAGATGTATCCTGGTCTTGGTTAAAACAACACCAAAGAACATTTGATGTTCTGAAACACAGAATTGCCAGTCACCAACTCTCAGATACTATGAAGGTCACAAACCAGTTACTCTTTCATGTGATGCTTCAAAATTTGGCTTAGGTGCAATCATTCTACAGGAGGGTCAACCTGTTTCCTATGCAACCCAAACTGAAATGCAGTATACTCAGATGGAGAAAGAGCTTTTGGCAATTGTGTTTGCATGTTCAAAGTTACACGATTATGTTTATGGTAGATCAATCCATATCAAACCAGACCACCAGCCTCTAGTCACTATCTTGAGAAAGCCTATGCATACAGCTCCAGTCAGATAGCAACGTATGATGCTGAGATTGCATAAGTATAATTTCACTCTTGTCTACAAGAAAGGAAGACTTCTTTATCTTGCTGATACATTATCCAGATCACCCAGAAATACCAATGAATAGCATGAGAATAAGTAATTTGATTTAGTAGTTATGGAAGTGAGAAATTTTTCTTCTACACATCTTGATGAGTTTAGAAATCACACAGCCTCAGATCCAGTTTTACAAAGGTTCAACCACTTTATCAATCAAAGATGGCTGTCAAAGCAGTCGAGTTTACCTCAGGAAATGCAACCTTGTTTTCCATACAGAGATGAGATTTTGTCTGACAATGATATCATTATGAAAGGTCCAAAGTAATTGTTCCAAGGCCTTGCAGCAGGAGTACATTACTATTTTGCATCATGGTCACCCAGGAACTGACTCTACCAAAAGAAGGGTGAGAGGTCTAGTATTTTGGCCTTCTATTTCACAAGACATTGACAGAGTACTTTCATCTTGTTCCATATGTAAAAGTACTAAGCTATATCAGCAGAAGGAACCACTTCAGCTAAACCAAATTCCTGAACTACCTTGGTCGACAGTAGCCACTGTCATTTTTGAGTGGAATGGTCAACATTATTTGGTGTTAGTAGACTCTAATTCCAACTGGTTCTAGATTGACCTACTTCCCAATCTAGCATCCAGTACTGTCATTACTAATTAGAAGTGTCATGTTGCAGTCCATGGTAGTCCGCACAAAGTTATTTCTGACAATGGCATGCAGTTTACAAGCCAACAGTTCAAAAGATTTGCTGAAGAATGGGACTTTACTCATGCCACAAATAGCCCTGAATATCTGCAGTCAAATGGTTTGGCAGAATGTGCAGTTCAAAGTGCAAAACAGTTACTAGAGAAGTCAAAATGAGACGATGGTGATGTTTTCCTGAATTTCTTGAATCTTAGAAACATTCCTTGTGATAAACATCTTGGTTCCCCGCCCAGAGACTTCTGTTGAGGTAAACTAGAGCCACATTACCAATCAGTAGTTAATTGTTGGTTCAATGTGTCAAAATCAACAGGTCAGTGAAAACCAATCTGTTGAAGAAGCGCTTAACCCAGAAGTCCTACTACAATAAGACCAGCAAACCGCTCAATCCTTTACGAGAAGGAGAAGTGGTAAGGATGCAAACATCCAAAGGTTATGATCGGATTGTAGTTGTGAAGAATATTTGCCCAGAGCCAAGATCGTACATTTTGGAATCACAAGGAGCAGAGTTTAGGAGGAATCGGAAACATTTGGTGCCGGTGTCTGAGCCTATACCACAGCATATAGCCTGTGAGAAAGACTCTTATCTCAAAGTGAGTTGACCAGTGTTCCTGTTCCCGAGGAAGTTCCCATTCCTGTGACGAATCCAGAAGTTCCTGATACGAGTTGTTCACCAAAGACTGTCCCTGTTGCTAAATTCAGTCATGGCAATTTGCACATGAACATTGTGTTTGTTTCTAATGTCTATAATAATGCATGTCTATCTCCAATGTTGTTTTTACTAAGGGCAATCTTTTTAAGAGGGAGGATGTAGATAAATGTGTGTGCATCTTTAAGAAGCTGTCTAAGGGCTTGCAGAAGTAGTAAGCTGTTGAGATGTAAGCATGTATGTATGTATGTATGTATGTATGTAAGGTTTGTCTGTTAATCAGTTTGTTTATATTTTATGATGTTGCTATCCATCTAAATGAAATACCCTGCCTGCTTGTCATCTATATTAGAGAGGGACAAGTGACAGATAACCAGCTGAAATTTGAACACCATGCATCACAAGTGGTTAAATAGACTAATCAAAAACTAGGTACATTATACAGATTAAAAACCTACTTCACTGACATAGCCTCATTCTTAATGACCTCTCTCCTCTACTACGCCCCAATCTTCACTAACCATCTAGTTCCACAACTGCCCAAACTTGAGCAGTGTTATAATAAAATAGCAAAATTTACTGTAAAACCCACAACTGCCTAGTGCTCGGAGAGTTAAAATGATTAGAGCAATCCTAGCTCTCTCAACTACAAAACATTGACTTCTCTATATCCCAGAAAAATGCCCAGCCCCTAACAACTTAATACAACTCTACTCCCCCAATAAATTTTACACTCAAGAGAAAATCACTAATCACTATAACCAAATCATCTAACACTGCTGTTCACTCTCTATACTTAAATAGTGTAGATAAACTATAGAACCACTGAAATCCATTCAGAATGCAAACTCATTTAAAACAGAGCTAAAACTTCACCTATTCAATCAATGGATCTTTATATGTTCAGGAAAAATGCCAGTTTTATCTTCAACCTGCCATATCATCAAACCATTTCTATTCACTCAAAATTGTATGCCCCAACACCAGTGTTCATCAACACATGAATAATTTTACTACCATTTCCCAGCCATATACATTGTTTTGTGACACTGCTCACCCCCACCTCTGTACTTCTAACATAAACTTCATGATATATATATATATATATATATATATATATATATATATATATATATATATATATATATATGTGTGTGTGTGTGTGTGTGTGTGTGTGTGTGTGTGTGGATTCCCTTCACAAGCTCAAAGTTTCAAAACTTCGAAATGCAAATGGCTGAGACATAAGATTGAAGTTTTCAAACTTCAAACTTTTTGAATGGAGATTGCTGTACAGTGCAGAATGGGAAATTTACTGTTTTCTTCACTGTAGTGTGATCTTGAAGTTGGTATTTTTATTTAGCAGAGGGTGTGGGGGTTGCAGTGGGGCTTGCCCCCTTGCAAAAACATAAAATAAAAATTAGCAATTTTCAACATATAATTCACATTCCATGATGGATATATCCCTTCTTAGAAGTCCTAGATGTAGTATGCCCCTCAGCTCAACTGTACTGAAGATTATTACTAAGGTAAATATTCAAGTAAGTCTGCCATGTGTATCCTTATGAAAGATTAGAATAAACCTGGCTCCTATTGAAATATATTCCAAGGGGAATGTTGACCAAATTGTGATGAGTTCATACTGAAAAACCTCTGCTATGTACTAAGATTTTCTACTGGTTGTTTTCTTTGATTCTGTAAAATAAAGTAGTTGTCCAAGTAAAAATGTCATGCATACCATCAAGGCATAATCTTCCATACTACCAATATGAGGGACATGAGATTGCTATATAACACCTTGCAGCTATTCAAAACTTATTTATCACACTTGTACAATTATTTATAGAGTTATTCAGAATATCAAAACACTGCATACACACCCAAATTAAACACTTTTAAAGTCATGTGGTCTGTAAAAATGCCATTGTCATATGACTCACTATTCAATCTTAATGTATAGATATAGGTATATGTATAGGTATATGTATAGGTATAGGTATAGGTATAGGTATAGGTATAGGTATATGTATAGGTATAGGTATATATCAGTAACTGAAACTGAAACATTCTCATTTAACCCTGGGACAATAGTTACATTCAGTAGAATCTTCCAGTGTATCTCATAAGCCTGCATTTGACAATTTCACAATCTTGGCCAATTTCAGACGGTACTAACTTATCTAAGAATAAAATCCTAAAATTAACACTTTTGCTTGTATGTTTACTGTCTCCAAGTCCTCTTGCATACCTTCTAGTTAAGTTCACCGTTCATCTTGTTTTGCAGAATGGGGAAATTTGCATATAGTATATCATAAGATATGGACGTTTAAGAAGAAGGTCATTAAGGAAAAGTGAAGAAAGGAGATGGTCTAATACAGATTCACAATGACCTTGTTTGTACAGTTGTCCTGGCTCAGTGTTCCCTGAATTAACACAGTGAATGTGTAATCATTTAAGTAGCTACTGAGCAACTCACGTGTCATCAGCAGATAACACATCTTGTTTATTTTTCTAGAAGGAGTTCATCTGCTCTTTCACATGATCTCCATTAGTCCATGAACAATAGAGCACTAAGGAGGCCTTTTTCCATACAAGCATAAATATGGTCTTTGATACAGTAATTTGCTGTCTGTCTGTTAAATCTGTTTAAGAACTGCGGTGGTGGTGCTGCGGTAGTGTTGTCGCCTCACAGTAAGACGTTGTCCTGTTCGATTCTCAGCTAGAGTGTCTTCTGTGTGGAGACATGCGTGAATGGGTGTACCTTCGTTGAAGGTTGTGCATCAGGGCCGGCAACTCGGCAGGTAAAAATCTACTGCCAACCATTAGCAGACCGGAGTTCCGCTGTGGCGACCCCTAACTGGGAAAAGCCAAAAGACACAACAACATTGAGAATAGGCAAGTATTCCATATGTGGACCACATTTCCATCAGTTGTCAATACACTATGTTTCCAGTATGTTTTCAGCTTGACCAAGATTAGATATTGTCCTGGAGTCTATTACCTCAATGCCACTGGATGCTTGAGGTGAATGAATACCTCTCATGTACTTAACTAGTAAAGGAATTATGTTATAAGTAAAGGATAATTAATAATATGGTTAGGTGTTTGGCAATTAGTGGAGCTGCCATCCTTTAAAAGGAAGGATGCAATTTGTTCTGAAAATGGCTATTTTTGTTTGACATTTCTTAATTAGATACTGCCCAGGAAACTATTAGTAAGCCAAATATTACCTCATATGGAGCAGCACCAAGGCTTTTAATAGCAGCAGTAGGATTTCATATACTTTCCAGGGATATATTTCTCTAAACGGAGTAGAGAGAAGAAGTTATTGTTAAAAGAGTTTTAGAAATGCACTTGAAGATGGGTTTGCCAAGTCGGGGGCAGTTGTACAGAAATGCTGTTGTTATTTGTCAAGACTGTTTATATCTATGTAAGTTGACTTGTAGCTTTAGTTATGATATTCCATACTCTTCTAATGTTAAATATACTCGTTATTGGCAAATAGGTCTATGGTAGTTTTCATACCTATCTTGAGTGTTTTAAAGTAGTTTTTAACCAATCTGAACAAAATAAGTGTCATGCTGCTAAATGCTAGGAGCTTAAACAAAAAACTGCACTCACTGAAAGCACTTCTATCACTAGAAGATGTAGATGTCTGTGCAGTCACAGAAACCAAGTTTAAGGCCTCAGGGAATACCCAGGCCATGCAAGGCTACAATGCCTTCTTCACCTTTAGACTGCAAAATTAATGTTTGAAAACCAAAGGAGGTGGTGTTTTAATCTATATTAGAGATAAAGTCAGCTCATTTCTAGTTAGACTGGATAACTCTATGGAGTTACTCCAGGACCAGGTTACAGTGGGTAATACCCCCATTCAACTCCTAGCCAGTTATAGATCGGGTCTATATCAGTTAATTGAAATCTTAATAGAGCAAATCACTATTTTTCGAACTGACTTAAGCAAAAGCTCAATTAAGCGCACAATTGTTTAAGCAAATTTTTTCCCAGGGAAAGCCATCATTGGCAATTTGCCCTTTTCCTCGGAGTTGGTATATTTAGTTGGGTGTGGGGGGAGCAGTCCCCCACATTAGGGGGTATGGGGGCAAAGCCCTCCACTTTGCAATGCTTTAAATTTTGTTTTGTTTGTTATGGTGGGTGGGCAACTTGTTTTTTTTTTCCTAAGAAAGTTTTTGCTTAAATGATCATTCGCTTAATTGAGCTTTTGCTTAATTGGGTTAGACAAACAGCAATTCACTCAATTAAGCTTTTGATTAAATGATATAGACCCTTACAGATCCCTCTTAATGGGTCATGACACCCATGAAGCCTACTTAACCAAAGTGAAGACAATTCAAATTTTACCAGACACACTGGTTATGGGGAATTTCAATTATCCCATCATCAACAGGGAAACCTACTCTATACCAAACTTGCTAGCACAATAGTTCCTCGACATTGTGAATTCAAATGCCCTGGAGCAAATTGTCCATACTGTGACAAGAGTAACAAACATTCTAGATCTGGTCCTCACCAACATGTCAAAAAGGTACACTGCTGTAACTGTTGGACCCTCATTAGTTAAAACTGACCACAAATCAGTCACCTTTGAATTGACAAAAACATCAGAAGTCACAAAAAGTGAAATCAGACTAAAAAACTTCACCAAGGCAAACAATACTCTCCTAGGTGAAGGTATAAATGCGTTCCAAGCCCCACCCTAAGCTGAAGCTTACACTAAAGCCCTGTACAATCACTTGCATAAGTGTATAAACTCGGCTGTACCAGATACAATAAAAGCCAGAGCCCCAAGTAAAATCAAGTTGCCATGGTGGACTTCTAGCATTAATAAACTCTACAATAAATGCAAAATGGTTGATGTCCAAAAAAACAAAGACAAGGACCCAACAATGGAAAAGCATCCTCCTCAGCCTTAACAGGCAAATAAGACAACTTGTCAAATCCTCCAAGAGCTTATTTGAGAGAAACCTAGCAAGTACTGCCAAGGATATCCATAAGGCCTTTTACAGCTATGTACGTAACCTAAAGGGTAGGACCCAAGCATGTGCTTAACTATGTATAGTCATAAACATGGCAAAAGGAAACAAAGTATATGAAAATGGGCAAGAGTTTAGGATGCTTCCAGTATTATACAACTCACATGGCCTACTTGGTTACAAATAATTATCTAGTTATGTGTAACTGAAAGAAGAAAACCCCACAGAAGCCATACTGTTCCAGAATAAAGGCTAACGATGAAAAAGGGAGAACAGCCCAACATGGAAGAAGTTAGAACAGCACTAAGGAAAATGGAGTAAGCAAAATCACCAGACACAGATTAGGTTGTGGTAGAATACAGTCAAGATGTTGGGTGAGTTAAAGGAGAAATGACTCCAGAAGGTACCCATATTAGGTATGTCCCAGATGACTACAGAATAACCATTCTAGTGCCAGTATACAAGTATGAAGGGGACATTCACAACTGTGGGCAGTACAGTCACACTAGAGCTTGATCAGTTTTGTTTTCTTTGGAACCTGATATAAAAATCTATGACAGTCAGCTGAGTCAGTTAGTTGAGTTCAGTTCAGTTAGTGTGAACCTCATTACCTTGTCTTGTGGAAGTAAGCATCTCAGCATCCTATCTTGTCTTGCTGTATTAATTAAGTTAGCTAGGGAACAGTTATTCTTTAGATAGTCAGGGAATACAGTGAGATTAGTTTAGTAGTGTTTTTCTGCATCCATTTGAATCTATCCAACTGTGTTATTTTTATTTCTTTTGTGATTGAAGCTGTAATGTTTATAGTACTTTGATATTTAATATTTTCATGTTTTCTATATTTTATTATTTATTATTAAATGTTTTATACTTTCATTGTGGCTTTTGGAGAATAATTTTGATGTCTTGAGAGTACCTGTGCTTATTTTAGTGATGCCTTGGCCACTCTGAAAAGCCTGGTTGCTTTGGCTACACTCTGCAGTTTATGTTAGTATTGATTTTACTCAGTGTAATTGGATACCATTGTAAGAGCCTGACAGTGATTGACTGGTGGCAGTGAGGTTATCTTATAGTCTGGGCAGAAGGGGTACAGCTAGTAAATCTGTACCACCCTTTCCCATGAGTGTGAGTGTGTTTGTGTGCAAAAATCAAATACCCAGGTGTGTGTGTGTCAGCTACTTGGAAATGGGACACAGTGCTCCAAAGTTAGTCTTGTTTGGGATCTGGAGAGACATAGAGTCCAGTCCCAGTGGAGTGTCTTCCCTGTGTGCTCTTGGGGGAAATTGTGTTTGATGCGGAGAGCTTCATTTGAAAATAATGTGTAAATTCATTCCTGCTTTTAGTGACCACCTCTCATCGGTGTCAGTGGTGATGATTAAGGCTCCTTGATTACTTGCCTTGGGTAATGAGAGGGTGTCACATATTGGTGAGTGAGAGTTTCATCCTCTCAGTACTTGTTATAGAATGACATCACATTTGATCACCTGACTCCGGTACAATACGCATTCAGAGCTTTGCTAAGCTCTGTTGCATTATTTGAAAATTATAGAACAATTTCAAAAACTTCTAATCTCCCCTTCCTGAATTATTTGTTTAAACATATACATTTAATTAGTTATAATAACACTGCTGATACAGTTTTAACACAAGCATATGTACAAGTAAGTGTGATAGTTAAATGACACAACATTATTTACAAAACTCCAGCTAACTATGCTGGCATATGTTACACATGGACTGCCCTATTCTCCCTGGCACAGATGGCAATACCTCACATCACCACAGCTGCCATCTGCCAAAAACTGGAGAAGTGCAGAAGGCAAAGTTCATGACACATCTTTGGGATGAAGCCAGCACATCCAGGAACACACTGGATTTGATCATACAATGATACCTTGCATGGTGCAGTATGAAAGAAAAGCTGCTTCTCCCAGAGGCAATGGTCTTTGCAGCAAGTGGTGAGGAAGTACTGGTGGAAGCTGTCTACTGTGCCACAGAAGACACTATCTACCTGGTGGAGTTATAACATTTGCCTATGGCACGGAACATTCACCATGTGAAGCATTCTCTTAGATGATGAAAAAACAGTACATGTTGTGCTTCCCTCTAACGGGGAACATGTATGTTCTGCCAATGTCACAACAGCATGAAAGCATTTATACACCACTCATGGTTGTGTTGACAACTATGAACCAAAAGGCATGCATCTCCAGTGTATGTATTGATGTCATCCACTCCCAGGACATGTATAAGGATGTGTTAACTTGTGTTGCAAGCATGACAGAGTAGGCAGAGATAAAACCACAGCCAGGGTATATCATTGTAGAGTTTGAGAGGGTGTTATACAATGTAGCCCATTGTGTTTTCCCTGGGGCAAGGCTACAAGGATGTCAGTTCCATTTGGCACAAGTACTGTAGTGTCATGTTCAGAAAATTGGGTTACAGCAGAAATATCAGGGCACCCCAGAGTATAAGCTAGAGGTGAAACATCTGCTGGCCTTGGCATTCCTGCTAGCGATGAGATACTTGCAGCATACAGGTGACTGTGTGACTCCAAGTATAAGTGCAGTACTAAGCTGTTTAGCTGGTTTAGTGGCACATAAATACTTGGGCATTTCAGATCACATGACACACATGTTAACAAGCAATGACACTTGCCACCCTATTTCTGCCAACATTCTGGTCAGTGCGTGAATCAACCATGGAGTATTTGTTTTGTACACAAAACAGTGTGGCAAGGTGGCACAGGAGGCTGCAATCATTATGCTGTACAGACCACATAGCTCATCAAGAGGTGCTTGGTGTCATATGTAGGGTACTGAACAGGATATCCATTTTATGTGAGACTGAATGGCATAGGAGTTTGCCAGTTCCCAAACAGAGTAAGTGGCTGCGTCAGAATGGTATGCTGAAGATGACTGTGATGTTTCTAATTAGATGCCTTTTGGCCAGTATGTGTGCGCTGTTGTACATAATCTTAGTATGTAACATGGCCAATGGTAGCCCTGTCTGATAATCCACTAAGGAGTTCACATCTGTATATGCTGTGTGGGTAGAATTTTCAGCCATCAACTTACACCTCTATCTCTAGATGTGTACAGACTTGGGACAGATGGCCTCAGATGATTCCTTGGCCACATAAGTTTGGATTCCACATTATAGCTATGATCTCTGCACAGTGTTTATCCTCTGCACTATATGAGTATGAAGTCACATCTGTTCTGTTATCCTATGCACATTGCATTCCATAGTATTGTGTTCTGACACCTTCCATTTGTGCGTGTACTACTTTTTCAGTGTAATACAGATTGCGCGCGCATGTGTGTGTGTGTGTGTGTGTGTGTGTGTGTGTGTGTATGTGTGCATGTGTATGTATATTTCTTTTCAGCAAAATTCTGTTTATAGCAGGAATGGGCATATACATAATAGTCAGTGTAGCTGCTGGTTTTCTTCTGTCTTTTCCTTAGCTTTATATAATTATAGATTGTTACTTGTGAGTTATCCCTTGTATTGTTACCTTGAGTACCCTTCATGGAATCATTCACAATAACATCTGCAGAAGACATGCTGTTACTATGAATGAGTTGCAGTAAGTTCACAGCATATTACATGCCCATCAGCACCCCCACCAGCATGCAACATATGCTGCATCCCTCATTCCTGCACAGCATTTTGTTATTGGGGTTGAGTTCACAGCATGTTACATGCCCATTGGCACCCCCACCAGCATGCAACATATGCTGCATACCTCATTCCTGCACAGCATTTTGTTATTGGGTTTACTGTGAATGTCACTGGTCTTTCAGAGGCTATCACCCATATGAATGATATTTTTTCATGCCATACATCTGTCCATTTGATGGACATCTCCTGCCACTTTCCTGTAATGCCTTAAGGCTTTCAGGGAATACCTGTCACAGTCATATTCACAGACATCACTTTTGCAAAGGATCATCATCGTATTTCTGGCACTTCGGACTTATTCCATCACATTCAGGTAAGTCACTCAGTCTGAGCCGATCTGTAGCATATCCATATATAATATGATTTATTGTAGCACTTAGTTGTTTTGAGTGAAATATCATACATGTGTATGCATATTAATATAGTCATGGATAATGGTCACATAAATGTTTAATAAGGTTCCCGATCTCATATAAATACATTTTGCTAGGACATGCTTATTTTATGAAGTTCATTACTTCTATAAGCACTATGTTTTATACTGAAAATAAGTACAACTGTAAAAAAAAATAAATAAATAAAAAGTCCAGTCATGGAGATGCCTTCTAATTATATTTTGTATTTTCATTCCTTTTTAATTTGGGGACTTCTTCAGAGCACAAAGAAAACCCCCAAAGTCAAAACACTAATCAGAAATCACAATAATATGTAACCCTAACTATGCCTCTATTTTAGAGGATGTAAATTCAAAATACCTTTTTACTCGATGTCTCTTTTAAACTAGTAGGAATGTGTGTATATCAACATAAGTTTCTAATATAATTTTTTTGTTTCCAAAACATTGTCCAAGTCATCTAAGTATCCATCCAGGTTTGAGAGCCAAAGGTGAACTTTTAAAACAGGCACAGGACATACTGTGTTTGGTGACAGCATCATTTCCATCATGTTGTTTATGATATATGTTCTGACAGTTTTTAATAGATTTCCCACATAATAGCTTTCACATGATGTGCAAACTGCCAGAAAATGCCTTTTGTGTTACATGTATCTTGACCCTTTACACCAAAGACCTCTGTGTTATTTTCACTGAAAAGTAAGAAGAATCATTAATGAATCTACATTGTGAATAATTTCCACAAGCAAACGTTTCTTGTATGCCAACATTCTTCTCAGGATGTTCCAATAAACTTTTAATCAAATGCCCTTTTTTATTTACAGATCAGGGTTTGTTTACTTTACTTCCCATCAAATCTTGGTCACCTGTCACTATTTTCCATTTATTACTAGCTGTACATTTTTTTATACAACCAGAATCTACTGTATGTCTTAAATTAAAAGCCTGATGGAAGTTTTTGTCTGAAACATGTTTCTTTTTATAATAGCTTGTCTCAGTATAGGTAAAAATCTGATGTTTCTATTCATAGGTAGGTACTAGGCTACTGGCCCTAGGACCTATATAATCCTAGCAAAATGGTACCCTGGCTTTTGCCACCCAAGAAAATTATTTTCCTGTGCCCTTGTCAAGCTGAGCCACAGAAATGATCCTCGGGGTAAATTTCCTATCTCCCATCCAATCATCAAGATTTTTCTTGAAGAGTGCTAATGAGGAGCTTTGTTTGATATAGATAGGTAGTTTGTTCCAGAGTATGGGAAGTCTCTGGGACAGGAATCTATCCCTCCAGCATGTTCTGTTTATTGTGGTGACAAGGTTTAGGTCCCTAGAGCGTGTAGCTCGGATGGATTGGGATTTCTTTAAGTGGAGCATGTCCAACAGCTCTGGGTTTGACATAGTTTTGTATGTTAGGCAGAGATTGCCTCTGAGTAGGCGATATGCGACAGAGTAAAGCTGGAGTTTTTTGAGACGGTCTGCGTAGGGGCATCTGTTTGAGGCTGGTAATCCTCTTTGTGAGGTATTGCTGTGGCCTTTCCAGTTGTTGTAGATGTCTTGTGAGGTACATACCAAAAGGGGCATTGTACTCTATAATGGCTCTAATGAGTGATGAGTAGAGGGGAACAATGACCTCTTTTTTCCTGGATGAGAAACCTTTTGTGTTGAGGTGTGCTACGTAGAAGGATTTCCTGACTACTGTGGCGATGTGATTATCAAAAGAGAGACTACTGTCCACCTGTGTCCCAAGGTCTGTTATCACACTTTTGGTGCTAAGTAGACTACCGCCTATGTGGTACTTCATGGGTACAGAGTTTTTACCAAAAGGGATGACAATGCACTTTTTGGCATTGAGCTGGAGGCCATGGCTTTGACACCAGGCATCTTTCTCAGTGAGGCCCTTTTGTAGGATGTCCACATCGTTAGGAGTTTTGATTATGGCTCCTATTTTGCAGTCATCTGCGAACTTTGTTAGCCAAAGACCTTCTGTGAGAGCCTGTATGTCAGAGAAGTAGATACCAAACAGGGGAGGACCCAGGACTGAACCCTGTGGTACTCCAGTTGTCACTGGTGTGAAGTTGGATTTAGAGTCTGCTACATTCACAGTGTGGGCTCTGTCAGTGAGCCAGTTGGCAACCCATCTTGTGACATAGGGATTTATACCTAGTTTAGTGAGTTTATCTATAATTCCAGAGTGGGGGATGGTGTCGAAAGCCTTGGCGAGATCTAGATAGGCTGTGTGAACCACCTTACCCTCATCTACGGCTTTGGTGACCGCTTCAAAGAAGTCTGTCAGGTTTAGGAGACATGATCTGCCTTTTACAAACCCGAACTGGGTAGGGTCCAGAGTTTAGAGATTAGATCTGACAATCCTTCATGCAGGGACCTTCCATCAAATAACTTGGGACGTGGTCGATATATCATGGATATGGCATGTATTTCACTTTTTATTTAACAGTTTCTCACTATTTCAATTCAACTCTGCATTCAGATAGTAATATTGTCCTTAATGAGGATATTTGTAAATCTCAGAAATGATATATACATTTATTCAAATCTGTTATAAGTTTTCAAAGGCACTCACCTCTCCTTGAAAATAACAAATAGGTCATCAGTAAAATGATTATCAAATATTACTTTGTTAGAGTGAGTTAGAAATAAACAGAAGTTGTATTATGCACTGTGGGTAGAGACACCATGCAGATGGTGGTGGTACACACGAGCTGTTCTCACACAGAGGCATGCATAGAATACCATTCTTCTGGATACAAATATATGTGTAGCTCTGACAATCCTTCATA